>NC_056728.1:982681490-982695281 GCF_019279795.1 Protopterus annectens | reverse complement strand
AAACCCACATTATAACCAGTTAAGTAAACAGCTTAATGGGTTAAGGCCAAGGCAGAATAGCAAGGGTGACAGATAGTCACCCTGAAATATCCCCCTTTGAATTTTATCCTGGGATAATAATCTGTCCTTATCATGGCTTATTTGCAAGTGGTCTGCCACTGTTTCATGGTCACTACAATGTAGTCGATCAGTGCAGGGTGCATCTTATACATTTTTAAGCACTCTTTTATCCATGAATGTGGAATACTATCAAATGCTTTTTTGTAGTCAATCCATGCCATTCTTAGGTTCTTCCCCTTCTTACAATTCTCCATTATAACTTTGTTTAACAACAACTGGTCCTGTGTCCCATATGACTTTCTTTTATTGCCCTTTTGTTCTACTGCCATAATTGAGTTTTCTTCTAAATGACTATAAACTCTGTCGGCATCAATTCCCGTGTATATTTTTTACGTCATCAGAAGACAAGTTATTGGTCTATAATTTTTAGGGTAGCTTACAGGTTCACTCTTAAGTAAGAGCATTGTTTTTCTGTTGTTAACCAGTGCGGTGTATGTTTGGGGTGTGCATATAAATAGTTCTTACCCATGGCTAAATCCTCGTGTAAAGAAGTTAATACGTACTGCATCTGGGCCTGGGGTTTTCCAGTTAGAGGCTTTTCTCACCTTTGTTTCAATCTCTCTGGCTGTTATTTCATCCCATTACATGTCCTGTATCTTTAAACTTCTTATTCTTTCCTTTACTTCTATCCATTTAGCATCTTTATGTTCCACAGGATCTTCATAGATACTTCTCCAAAATGTATCTACTTCCTTTTTTTTTTTTGGCGGTCTATCAATTCCTTTTACCTTATTTCCCAGTTCTCTATAAAACTTTTTTGGGTCATCAGTAAATTGTTTATTTTGTGCTTTTCCCTTATATTTATCTTCGTATCTTCTAAGTCTTTCCACCTGTTTTGAAATTTTTAGTTTGTTATCTCCAGTAGTGCATAACAGATCCTGGTCTGTTCTAATACTGCGCATTGCTTTTATCACATCTATCTTTCTTAATATTTTTGTTGATCTGTTCCCTCTTCTATAATCTTCTAACAATGATACTTCTTGTCTTAAGTGCTTTATAGTTTTCTCTATTTGATATTTCCATGATGGTATTCGCTTTTGCCCCCTCTTTTCCCTCGCTACCCTATGTTCCTGTGGTAGAACTTTATCAGTTATTAATTTAGCAGCACAGTAATATATTCTGTTTACTTCTGTTATATCACATGGATCTCTATGGACAGTCCTAATTACTGTGTTCATTTGTTTTATCAAGCTTCTGACTTTGGGGGTTTTATTAACCTTCTGCAGTCTATTTCTCTCATTGATCTTGATATATCTGTCTTTGTCTATTAAATCAAGCAACTCTTCTCTTAACTCATTTTCTTCCATACTGAGGGCACATCCCTTGTTGTCCATTTCATGTGGGCATTCTATAGAAAGTTCTATAACATCTTCTTGTGACACATTCTCTTCAGTTTCATCCTGTGTCATCTGTTGTTTTGTCATATGGAAACTCACTGGCCTATCTCTCAACATTGACTGCATCAGAGTTTCCACAGTTTCCTGTTCCTTTCCTTCCTGTCTAGCTTCAAGTGCACTTTTATACTGGTTTCCTGTGGAAGGCTCCAAAATATCTTGATATGGCACCTGACCTGTTGCTTCCTGTTCCACTGGTTTCCCCTTAATTTGGATATCCATTGCTCTATCCTGTTGTGGTGCTTTCTGCATTCGATTTTCTACACTGAATCCTTCTCTTTGCAGTTGTTCCATTACCTCACTTTCTATTTCTTTGACTTCTCCATTACTCATCTCTTTTTCTACTTTTCCTCGTAGTCTTCTTATTTTTTGTATTGTAAAGTTTTCCATATCCGGATTCCTTTGCCTATATTTTTCTTCAAATATCTTTGGTGCTGCTCTTTTTGTATTAGTTAGTTTTGCTTTCTCCTTTGCATAAATATTATACAATATTCAATCTATTTTCCTTTCTCAGGTCCATATTTGTTCTTCACACATCTCCTGATCTTCTTGCTTTTCCTTATTCTGGGGACTCACTCCATCATGCTGTGATGTAGTCTGTTTTAGGACTTCTACATTAAATCCTTCACTTCGCAGGCTCTTCATAACTTCAACTTCTATTTCTTTAACTTCTGCTTTACTAATCGTCTTTTCTACATTGAATCTTTGTGCTTTTAGTCTTTTTGTTGTGAAATTTTCCATATCTGAATGCCTTTGCCTGTATTTTTCTTTGAATATCTTTGAGACTGCCTTCTCCATATTAGTTAACTTGGCTTTCTCCTTTGCATAAATATTGCACCATATCAAATCTCTCTATCTTTCCCATGTCCATATTTCTTTTTTACATTTTTCAAATATCTCTGGGTTTTGTTGTTTATATTTTCTCACTTCCTCAGAGGTTTTTTTTTCCAAAGAGATCAAAGTTACTTGATCTTTATACTGTTTTTTGAAAATCTGTTGTATTAATGAAAGAAACTTTTTATTTGAAGCTTGTAACAGTTTTTCCTGTGGAAGTATTTTTCTTTCCTCTAATTTCTCTCAGTCATTTTGTATATCTTGTGTCTGGAAATTCTGGGCTTTTTGCGTAATAGTAACAATACATAATTTCTTTCTTATCCTCAATAGTCCACTCTGCCGTCTTTATGGCTCTTCTTTGGCCAATCAATGTTTGCCGTTTTTGTGGACTGCTACTTCTTTCTACATCAGGAAGGCCATCCTAGCTAACTGTCCATGTGGGCCATCTTATGTCTAGTCAATTAACCCCTTTGAGACTCAAACCCTGCACCTCGTGTCTGTAAGGTAAATACCTTAACCATTATAGGTTCATAGGTTCATAGGTTCATACTAGGCTATCTGCCCTGGGGCAATTTTAAGCCTAGCCCGATTCAGTATGGCTTACGCCACCCCTTGATTTGAGTATACTGTGCCCTTTTTTAAGGTTTAGTTTACTGTGCCTCTGTCTAATAGTGACACAGGAGTAATCCCTGGGACAAACCTACGATCCCCCATCCACTTATCGAGATTCTTCTTGAAGAGATTCAGTGAGGTGCTCTGCCTCACATGAACTGGAATTCTATTCCAGGCGAAGGGGAACCTCTGGGTTATGAACCTGTCCCTCCAGCAAGTTCTATTTATTTCTGTGCTGAGGTTCAAGTCCCTCAGTGGCTCTAAGGGATTTAGATTTACTGAGGTGGAGCATGTCCATTAATTCTGGATTTGACATAGCTTTGTATGTCAGGCATAGATCGCCTCAGTAGAAGCGGTATGCAACTGAGTAGAGCTGGAGTTTTTTTAACCGAGCAGTATATGGCATCTGTTTGAGACCCTTGATCCTCTTGGTGAGATACTTTTGGGGTCTTTCTAATTGCTGCAGGTGTCGGGTAAGGTACATCCCAAAAGGGGCATTGTATTCTATGATGGCTATGATTAGGGTTTAGAAAACAGCAGCTATAATATCTTTGTACTAAAGGTATTTGTAGAATCCCCTGGAACTACAGGCCTACTGAGTTAACAGGAGTGAGGAACTGGACTCCTGCATTATTACATGGTAAAATACAGAGTTGTGGTGAAGGGAATTATGCCATTCTATGTATTCTATGATGAATCATTATGCAGGTGTAGGTCAGAGTTAGCACCCATGAATAAAGGGTTTTGAGGGGGGGACTTGGCCACCCTTACTCAATTGCGCTAACCCTAACCCACAGTACAAGAGAGGAAGGTGGAAGTGTAATAAAAAAGCAAGTATAACAAAGGAACAAACCAAACAGGAGTTGACAAAAGGGGTCAAGGAGGAACAAAGGTTTGTTCACATAGACAGCACAAAGAAGGAAGAAAGGAAGGAAGGGAGGAACAGACTCAGCTAGACTCATTAAAGACAGGAAGGAGATCAAAGATGACTAAAAAAAGCAGAAGTGCTGAACAAATGCTTCACTTCTATCTTTACAATGGAAAGGCTGGAGAGGATGCCATACCTGGAGGGAAGCAGGATAGAATGCGGACAACATTGGACAGACACTTGAATACAGAAGGTGAAGGTTTAGAAGGAAGTGGCTTCCTTAAAGAAGGATAAAGAACTGGAGACAGATGCGCTGCTTTCAACTGTCCTCATAAATCTGACTAATGTGATAGTAAATCCCTCAGATGATGTGTCAGTAGACTACTAGTCACTGCAGAAGTGCATGATTAATGGAAAACAGCAGCTATAATATCTTTGTACTAAAGGTATTTGTAGAATCCCCTGGAACTACAGGCCTACTGAGTTAACAGGAGTGAGGAACTGGACTCCTGCATTATTACTTGGTAAAATACAGAGTTGTGGTGAAGGGAATTATGCCAGTATAAGGAAGGTGACTGGTGGGTGTACTGCAAGGGTTATTTCTGATTTTAGGATTCTTCTGCATCTTCATTTCAGACATATTCATGGAAACAGGGAACAACATCAACCTCTTTGCTGATAGTAAAAGTTAAAGTCAGTAGTGGACATTGGTGATAGGACTTTATGAAGGGATCTGGAAAGGCTGATCAACTAGGCTTAAAAGGAAGCAGCTGAGATTCAGTGCAGGAAATGTTAAGCACTGCACATGGGCCACAGAAACCATGGTGGGAAGTATCAACTGGGGAGTAGTAGTGGAGCCGATGACAAGAGAATGGGAAAAGATTCTGGGAGTGTTGATCACAGCTGGGCTAGATGACCATGAGCAAAGTGTGAGGGCAGTTATACCAGCCAACTGAATGTTGGGGTGCATACTGAAAGAGAAGCAAATATTGAATACTATATTGTCCCTTGGTAAGGCCACATTTTGAGTAGTGCATGTTATTCTGGAAGCTATACAAGAAGAGGGAAGGAATTCAGAAGAAAGTCACTAGAAGGATGCATTTGATGGAAGAGAAAGAACATGTTTAAAGATTAAAGGAGATATAACTGCTCTCATTTAAGACCAGAAGAGACAGAGGGGGTACAGTATGGATGCACAAGATGAAGTCATGCAGATCTGAAATGGATGTCCTGAGCAAAAAGGACAGAGGGTTCAGGAGGGGAAAAAGAAATGCATTCAAAAGGCACAACATAGATGGTGAAGAGCTGAAGGGGAAATAGGAAAGAAGGGGAAATGTAATGTAGAATGTACTTACAGGGCAAACTAGATACACTTATCTTATTGCTCTCAGACAAACGTAATATAACTGTTATGTGATGTGAAAGATTTTATATCTTGTCTCTGTTGCCTAGTAGAAACTTACACATATTTGTGCAGGTTTAGACCTACATCACTGTTGTATCCAAGTGGTTGCCTTGTGGTTATGGTTGTGGTTACAAAGGGTCCTTGGATCAGTCTATCTACCTGGTGAACACACAACAAAAAATAAATAAATGAAATAAAATAAATAAAATCATACATTTTTTCATACAGTTTTTATCATGTTCAGCAGGAGAAAAGAAAGGTTCCATGCTTCTGCCTTTTCTTAGGAAGCTTGATAAGAAAATGCAGACATAATCACTTTTAACTTCATCTATGGATTTTCAAAAGAAATCTTCCATTCTGAAGAAAACCAAAAATAGAAAAAATAATAATAAAACTACAAATGGAGGAAGGAAGGGAAGAAAATAACAAAATGACCAAAGGCTTTAGCAGCACAACTTTGTTTTCCCCTGAGCCTCATTGTATGTCTTCCAGGGAAAAACATCACAATCAAAGTTATTTGCTTTTAAAGTTCATCTAATAAAGTGACTGTTGTATTTGTTAATAATTCATAGTTCGTAATTGTTACTAGCCTAATGAGTGGGGCGTTTCTAAGCCTAGCCAAGTGTTTTCTCAAAAGAATATTGATGTCTTCTATCCAAACAGGACATCGAGGGCCAGGCATTTATTAGCCTTTCATGTCCCTTATGGATAAGGGCTGGAAACTCAATATTGCTCAGATGTTTGCACAAATGAATGCATTTGGATGAAGAAGCAGGCATGAGCATAGCTAGGCATATGCCACATGTACTAAAGCTGACACTTAAAAAAAATATTTTTTTTGTACTGTAGCGTGCCAGAATTTTGTAAAACTTGCATATTTATCATGGTTTATTATGATTACACATTTTGTTAAAGGGGTTTTTTTTTGCTTAAGCCTATCATTTCAGGAGCTTTTTAATTAATGAAACCACCAAACTATACATCTGATTGCAGTGTCTTATAGAATTCACTTTTCCCCAAGGTGCAGCAATCTCCGAGTATATTTAAATAATAGGGGGTCTGGAGGAAGCAGCTGCAATGTTGGGAGGCAGAGAGGAGCCCCTCCAAAATGCGTTAAATGTGAACAATGCCTTTTGCTAGTCACTGATTCACTATTAGTTTCACATTTGGATTGCACTTGTGGATTTCAGTCACTAATGTTTCAGACTTTAGTCATATCCAGTTTTGTTATTGTAGATTTAAACAGAGTTGTTTCATTTTAGTTTTAAAATAACTTTAATGATTTTGCTTAGCTGTCTGTCTGGGAGCATTTACTGTCTGTCTGAGAATAATAATAGAATTGCCATGTTGGTTCAGAAAATCCATTAAAACTGAATTTTCCACAAAATAGTGCTAGCTGCTAACATTTAGAGGTTGATGTAACATCATGTAAACAGAGTACTTAATAGGATGCTGTATTTTACCTGAAAAGAAGACAATACTGTTTCACCACAGAAAAGGAAGGCAGGATTTTCTATATGGGTTCTTCAATTTGGGTTTATAGGACTAATGCTGTGAACCAAAGCAATAGTCAAGGGAGTTATGTATACCTGCTTTTTTCATTCTCTGACTCTGACAAATCAGCACTTGTTGTACCAAAGTGATAAGCCTACCTGAAGTGAGCACACGATGCATGCCATTATGGGAGCATAAACAGCTTAGCCATTTGTAGAAGATTAGTTATATTTTCTGAGCATAGTTTAAGCTTATTTACCCAAGTTTTCATGGAGCAGTACACTGTTAATAAGCTTAGTCTGTGTCATCAATGTCATGATCCTTTGATTTGCTGATGGGTAATACAATGCAATGATTTATGGGGGTGAGGGGAGGGTTAAGATGATTTAGTAATCCAGTCTTGTACCTAGAGATTAAAGCACAAAAACAGTAGATGGCTCCATTTAAGAGAGAGCGGTCACTGGTTGGAATTTCTTTGCCTCTCCTTCCTGTAGCCTCTCTCTCTCATTTTAGTTTCAAAAGGAAGGCATTTCTTTTTAAAACAAGCCACCATCTAATTGGGTTGTGGTGTGACTGGTATTGGATGACTGCTAGTGTCTCACAGCTCATAATGTCTACAAATCTGGTCTTTGAAGTTCAGTCTCAGAATGTCATTGTAGGACTTTATTAGACCACCCCAGGATCTCTGGTCATGAATAAGCTGAAAAATCTAAAAGAATGGAATGAATCTCCCAGCCCAAATTACAAAGCAGAGATTTTCAATTAAATGGCTTATGTCCCAACAGCTATCATTCACCAGTGGGCCTGTAAATGTATGGTTCTGTCAATAATGCATACCCTTCTATTCCAGGTTAATTTCTTTTACAGCACTGATGAAGCATAACTGAACATTTTCCTTCAATAACATATTTGCTGACATAGTATACATAAACAGTATCAGACATTTACTAATTATGCTTTCATTTGTCATCAAGGTCTCACCATTACTAAATAACACATACCTATCAGAAATGTTCTGATTCCATATGACTGACAGAAATTTTAAGGCAGTTGAGTATTGCAAACATTTACTTCTTACATGTACCCACCCTCAGGCTATACCGCCTTTTTCTGAGAGAGCTAAGCAAGTTAATCCCAAAGCAAATTTATAGACACCCATCCAATCATCCAGGTTTCTTTAGAAGGAAGATAATATGTTGCACTGCTTAAAGTGTAGGGGGCAGTCTGTTCTAAAGGTGGGAGAAGTACTTCATGATGAATTTGTCTCTCCTTTATGTTTTATTTCCTTGTGAAGATAGAAACCCCTGCTTCTGGAATTTGGGGAACTTTTAGACTTGTAGAGAGACAGGTGACCCAGGGCAACTGGGTCTCTAATGGTGTGGATGACAAGGTATTGATCTCATTTAGGAATCTATATGATACTGAATAAAGGGGCAAAACCCCCAACCTCTGTTGGTAACTCAGAGATTTAAGCCCGTAATGTTCTGAGAAAACTTTCGGGTCTAGTTGTGTGATATGTCTATGAAGTACATCCTGAGTGTTGTACTCAATAATTGGCCTAATTAATGCTGAGTAACATGAAACAATGAGTTCTTTAATCTGGATGATATATTCCTTTGGCAATTAACTGCAGCAAGTAGGATTTTCTCACCATTGTTGTCACATACGGATAGAAAGAGCGGGAATATATAATCCGTGTCCGAAGGTCCTTAACTTCATTTTCATTTTGTCTATACTTTACGGTGAGATGAAGGCGTGTTTACCAAATGTGATGAAATTGCACTTTTTCATCTCAGTTTAAACCATGAAGCTGGAATATAAAACTGAGAGCCACCTAAAATTCAGGAAATTACTGTCTGGTTTCTTGGTTAATTGCAAAATGTATCATGCTGAGTATATGTTTCTTTCCCTGATATGTAGAGTTAATTTTATTTGTTTATTTATTCATCATTTGGCAGGGTAATGATATTTATTTGGGGGGGGGGCATAGGAGTAAGGAGTCCAAAATTTTCATTTTCTTCTCCTTGATTTGATCTGTCTGTCCATAATAATTCAAGGATTTTATTTGAAACTAACATTTCAGCTTACTTTGGAAGGGTTACAGTTTGGATTTCTGTTATTAAATGGAGATGCAATTTCACAGCGAAGTTCTTGCATTTCGGCACTTATGTTTATAATACAGTCTGTATGTCCATAGATTATCAGTGCATAATATATAAAACAAAGTACATCATGAAATAACGCTAGTAGACAATGTTTGTTGTTCTCACCTCATTCCATAGTTATTAACCACTTTTCATGGAAAAATACTTTGTGGCATCTCATCTCATCCTTTCTTAGTGAACACACATCTGTTTATTAAACCTCAAATGGCTATTTCCAATATCCATTTCGCTAGCACAAAATTATCAAACAAGTTGTACTTTTCTGTATGCTCTCCTGTGCCACTTGTGTCCATTTTACCGTATACACACACGTGTGTAATATTGCACCATCAAGTCAATATACCAGACCATCAGCATATGCGCTATAATATTATACCACAATAATGTGTGCTAACTGCCAACCACTTCTACTTAACAAAATCACAAGAAAAGACTTTCAGATAAATTTCAAAATAAAATCTGCTGGCACAAATGTTTAGCCCCAGCCTTACTCTTATGTCCGCCCACAATTATAAATGTAAATATCAGTGACTATGCCCACATTCACATAGTTATGCAAACTGGTACATGTATTGCACCCACTGCATATTACAGTGTAAGGAAAATTGCTAAGACCAATCTCACATATACTTCATCATGCCAAAATACTAGGGAAAGCAATGTATTCTTAAACCACAGCCTACTTATACCACTAAAACATGCTAACAAGTCAAAAAAGATTCCCTGAAGGTAGAAGCACCCCACTGCACTCTTCACCCTTATAGACACAATTCTTTCCAATTTCAAAAAAGGATTTCCTAAAATGATTGCTTTCATGATCTAACCAAAGAATCTGTACTGAGTTTCTCCACAGTTAACTAGTTCTCATGATCCCTTATAAACAGAACATTAATGGTTCCTACTAATGACATTCTGTCTTCCTCTTAGTCTGTAACCTCAGATGTTCCCTGAGCATCTCTTCTTGTGCTGATTCTCTTCAGTCTTCATTAATCTCCATCCTTCAGACCACAGCTAACTGATCTTTTCCGGGAAGCCAATAGCCTTGAACTCTCTGAATGAGGACCTTGAACTAAACCTATACTTTTCTTTATTCAATTAATCTTCAACACTCTTATCCAGATAGCGGAACAGCAAACAGCTAATTCCAAACACGAAAAACAAAAGTATGTTTCTGGCTTTCAACCTAAACCAAAAAGTTTACATAATGGCCTAGTACCGCTCAACTACAACAAACAGAAAAATGAAAAAAACATTCTCCTTCAGATTTTTAGGTCTTATACTCAAACCTTCATTAAGTAAGTCAATGCACATTAATGGCATCAATGCCAAAATAATCTCACTGGCGTTGTAAAAAATGTCATTACCTAACAATCTGAAAGCAGAAGTATCATAGGGAAAAACACTTTACAGATCCAGCTAATTCCTCCTTGTTTATGCCTCAAAAAAAAATCAAAGATGTGCTAATAATATGAAACAGAATCTGTCATTACTTTTCCCACAACCAAATACCATTGCATTTTAATCAAACTTGCAAATTGGATAGCCATTCAATGGAAGTAGATATTCTCCTGTCACCCTTACGCACAAACACTAAATGATTGAACATTTTCAACCTTCAAAGGTTAGCTAAAAGGACTACACAACTGTACACACTGTACAATGGGCAGAAGTGGTACAGGAGAGCATTACTCACGCTAGTAATGCAGCTGTTCTACAGATAATTAAGCAATAACTCATGGCTGGGTGTGGGTAATGCTGGATTTACCCACACCCAGCAGTGGGTTATTGCTATTATACAATGGTGCTAGTTTTGTGTTGTGTTATGTTTGTGTTGTTGTTATTTAGGTGTTTGTTTGCTTTAATCTGTATTCTTCCACTTTTTGTGAGATAAAATAGTCCACATATTTACTTCATGTTTACTCTTTTATTTATTTATTTATTTTATTTTTAATTTACATCCTTCCATAAAGTTGGCGCATACATGCAATAAAACAAACATTTTGAATATTTGGTTTGAAATCTGACTTGTATTAATGTCATATTTCAACGAACATTAAAGTATCCCGAGCATCCACCATTAAGTGCTTATAAAAACCATTGTGACCATGGTGAATGGACAGTCACTTTTCTTGTTTATGAATATACGGTTTTCTTTACTTATTTATCCTCAAAAGTGTTTATTCGGTAGCTTCATCAAACACCCTCCAAAAATGTACAAAAATACATTGTGAAAAACAAAGAGACACTTTCAAATATGAGCTCAAGACTTAGTTATGATGTAATATCTGACAAGAAATTCTCAGTCTTTCCTTGAGGGTTATGTAGAAATCTCTTCTTATTACTATTCACCAAATGGTTTATATTTCTGTTTTACTTTCGTGCTCCTTTCTATTTTTAAAATACTTGTAGTCCATCGATAAAAACAAATTAAATGCAGCAAAAACGATTCCTCAGGGCCCTTCTTGTATGCCCAGGAACTAGTGTGGATGCTTTGGCCACAGACACAATCCGATAAAACTTTTGTTATGTAATATAATACTGGTTTGGAGCCACCTGACTACCACCCCCCCCGCCCCCGTAAATGAAGTTGCACAGATTATGCATGTTCATCTTTTTCTGTTTGTTTTTATGATGCACAAGGTACGTGCTATACTTCAGTTCATTTGATGCTGTGGTACACATGACCTAAGGTAGTTTGATAGAAAAGAACCTTTATTTTCCAGAGTGTTACAACATCCACTTCAGAGCAGCAGCTTATATAGTATTTTGTACCTCCAGACGGAGACACATAACTACAGGTTCATAGGTTCATAGGTGTGTACTAGGCTAATAGCACTTGAGCCTTTACAAGCCTAGCCCATAGATGTTCCCTGGCATTGTGCCGCCTGATGTTAGTTCCCAGTGCCTCTATCAAGTACAGCCACTGGTGTGATCCCCGTGGTTAACTTTCTATTTCCCATTCACGCATCAAGATTTCTCTTGAAGAGGCCCTGTGAGGTGCTCTGCTTGACATGTATGGGAAGTCTATTCCAGAGCATGGGCAGTCTCTGCATTTTGAACCTGTCCCTCCAGCATGTTCTGTTGATTGTGGTAATGAGGTTGAGGTCTCTAAAGCGTGTGGTGTAGAGGGACTGGAATTTATTTAGATGTAGCATTTCTAACAGAGTTGGGTTAGACATGGCTTTGTAAGTCAAGCAGATATCGCCTCCAGGAGCGGCCTTAGATCAACTGGTGCCCTAGGCAAAAGGGCTCCATGGCGCCCCCCACCACACTACCTGGTGCCCCCATTCTGGTCTACCTACACCAAATAAATAATGGAAAAGTGCCCCTGCTGAAGTGGCGCCCTAGGAGGCCGCCTAGTTGGCCTATGCCTAAGGCTGGCTATGATTGCCTCTTAGTAAACGATATGAGACAGAAAATAGCTGGAGTTTTTTGAGTCTGCCCATATAGGACATGTTTTTAAGGCCTAGGATCCTCCTCGTGAGGTACTTTTGTGGCCTTTCCAGCTGTTGCATGTGTCTAGTGAGGTACATGCCAAATGGAGCATTATACTCAATGATTGGCCTAATGAGGGAAGAGTAGAGAGAGATGACCTCTTTCTTCCTGGATGCAAAACCTTTGGGAATGAGATGTGCCACACAGAAGGACTTTCTGACCACGGTGGCATTGTGGTAGTCGAAGGAGAGGTTGCTGTCAACCTGTGTCTCCAGATCTCTTATAACACCTTCAGTGCTCAGCGGGCTCCCATTGATATGGTAATTAGTGGGAACTGAGGTTGACTACACATTTTTTGGCATTAAGCTTAAGGACATGGTTTCAACACCAGTCATTGGTCTCAGTGAGGCCTTTCTGTAGGATATCTACATCACTTGGGAAGTTAATAATGGCTCCCAGCTTGCAGTCGTCTGAGAACTTGGTCAGCCAGATTCCCTCTGTGTTGGCATGGACTTCTGAGAAGTAGATGCCAAACAGGAGAAGACTCAGGACAGATCCCTGTGGGACTCCAGTCGTGACTGGTCGGCAGTCTGAATTTGAGTCCGCTACTTTCACACTGTGGGTTCTATCTGTGAGCCAATTTGCAACCCACCTAGTGATATAGGGGTTGATGCCTAGTTTGGTGAGTTTATAAGTAATTCCTGAGTGGAGAATGGTATCAAAGGCCTTGGCCAGATCAAGGTAGGCTGTATGAATTGCCTTGCCCTCATTCACAGCTCTGGTGACTGACTCAAAGAAGTCAACCAGGTTGAGCAGGCACGATCTACCTTTCACAAAACCAAATTGCGTGGGATCTAAAGTTTGAAGATTCCCTATATCCTTGTTAATTAGGTCCAGGATGATGCACTCCATAGCCTTACATATCAGACTTGGCAGGCTAATTGTGCGATAATTCCCAGGCTTTGTAGTGTCATATGCATCAGTCATACTTATTTATCCCTACAGCATATACTCCAAATTCAAGATTTGACATAAGTAATGAAAGATAATTTAAATGATCTCCTACATAAAAATGTACACAAAAGGAAAACGCAATAAATATTATATAAAAAAACTACCTAATAAGCTACAATAAAACCTTCAACAATGACCACATCTTCACAGTTGAGCTAAATTCCTGCAGAGCAAAGCAAAAAGAACACAGTAAACCTCCTAGAAAACCATACTCCCAAGGAATCAATGAAAAATAGCCAGTTAGCAATGTAAATAGCACTCATCCATTAACACAAACGCACACACACAGAAACTGCTGCGCACTCAGTGCAGGGAAACTAGCAACCTATAAAAAATGAAGCCTATAATACAAAGCTTTACACTATATGAACCACAACATGGAAACAAGAAGTACATCAAATACATAGTGTCTCCTTAAATTTCTCCAGCAGTGGAACTAAACACAAGAAA
>NC_056728.1:982668990-982676490 GCF_019279795.1 Protopterus annectens | reverse complement strand
AACTGTGTACAGATTACTATTTGTATATTATGCAGTACACAGTGCTATTACATGTATTTCTGGTTGTTTTTTTTCTCGTTCGGTTTTGCTCAGTGTCAGAAAAATATGTATTAATGTATGTGTTTAGTGCTTATTAGAAGCTAAAAGGGTTAACACATTTCATTCTATTTTATGTACAGCTTAGTTTTGTATGAAACTACAAGATGCTTTTCAAACTGCAATATGCTTTCTGAAACTGCAAGATGCTCTCTGAACTAGTATTTGCTAGCACAGCAAAATTCATGTTTATGCCTTTTGGAAATATACTGAGAAGCAGGTGATTATCTGCTAGGTCAGGAAAATAATGAATAGAACAATACTGTTTTCTATAATGTTATTGAACTTGAACAATCAGCTCTGTTCATGTTATGAGAACACGCACAGCTTCAGAAAAGATAGATACAGTTGAACAAAGACTGCTTGAAGAAATGAACTATAATCTGTACTTGCTTTGTGCTCGAATTAGCCATAGTACCTTGAATGGTAACATTGCATAGTGAGAACTTGTATCTGACCAGTGGTCATCAAGGCCACGTTGCTTTTCTTAGGAAGTTTTTTCAGTGTCAGCAGAAAATCATGAACAAACAGCTGCTATGAAATAATATTGTAAGAACTTATGATTTGTTACGTCAGCTTGGTAGGCAATGTCTTGTAAGAAATGTATAAGAATGGCTTCACTTCCTGATTCTAGTTAGACAAACTCTGTATTAGCACGTTTTTGTCTCCTTGCTGCAAGATTAAAGTGCCTTAACCTGAACCTGCCGTGTATTGATCTTTTTGAAGTTGTTTTTTCCTTTGACAGATTGGTCCTTCGAGCCGGAAACTCTCACTTTGCCTCAGGTCAGATGGGCCAGATGGCATGAAACCGTACGGGGAAGAAATCACATCAGTTCTTCTGGGCTGAAAGACCTCCGACTAAATTGTCGTTCAAAAAAGGCCAGCCACTGTTCTGATCTGCGACTGGAGGACGAGTTAACGATTTTTCCTCGAACCAGACGATCAATCACAGAGGCTCAGGTAGGGAGGAATTTACCTTTTTTTCTGTTTTAGATCAGGGACTTTATGTGCATTGTCTGTCAGGAGATTTGTCTTGTACAAGTCAGGGACAGAAAGATTGCTGTCTTGTCATAGATCAGGGAAACAGAATAGGTAGACAGTTATTCTAGATAAACTGTGAAGAAGAGAAAATCGTGGTACCACGTAAAAATAAGAAGGGTTACGTAACAGCTCAAAGGTTAAAATAAAATGGGAAATAAGTGCACAAAAAAGATCCCAAGCTCTGCCATTAACTGAAGATGCAAAATATATGCAATTACAACGTGCCGACAATGTTAGGTACTATACAAAATGGGTTAATAAATATGAATTTGATAGCAAATTAGAAAAAATCCTCGCTTATTAAACTTGTCAAACAGCTTAAAACTGATGCAAAAGGTCAGGTGAAAAAGCAACGTCAATTAGGCATCCCTCAGGTACACAGGTGGGTTGAGGAAGCAAACAGTAGGGAACAAAATAGCAATAATTCAAAAGCAATGTTTCTAGATAAAGAGGATAATAACTTGGTAATAGCATCAGCCCCTCTGCCTCCTCCGCTTCCCTTACCAGAATATGAAGTGAGTGGACAAGCTGGTCCACCTCCACTATACCCGGCTGTCCCTGCGAAACCAAAACCGTTTGTCAGAGATCCCATCGAGACTAGGTCTCGAACACGTAACTTAAGAGGAGATATTGAGTTATATCAAATAAATAAAAATTCACGAGCTATGAGTGAAGAAGAGATATGTCCACTCATAGAAGTACCAAATCCTCAGGCAGGACAGGAAGGGCAGGACCCAGCTCTCCTGGTATATAGACCGTGGACACTGGAAGATATCCGGAAAGCCACAGAGGGAATTCCCCATTCAAAAGTTAATTTTAGAAAATTCTTAGAAGACTTACAGGGCATGAGGTTGAGTTATCATTTAAATGGAGAAGAAGTAGAAAAAGTAGTCAGACAAATCGTAGGTCCAGATTGGCACATGATCAGTGGCAACTGGAATTCCCGTGACGCAGAACACAAGCCACTCCCACATAACAAAGCAGAGCTGGATAACAGAGTGAAAGTTCTAACAGACCGAATCTCTGAGAAATGGAAGCCTAGGGCAGACTGGACTTGCATTAATCAATGCATCCAACAAGAAGGTGAAACTGTTGATAGATATTATGCTAGATTGTTAGAATGTTTTAATAACCATTGTGGAATGCAGGTACCTGAGGACCAAACACAAGATTCCCCATATGAGCAGCAGCTAAAGAATGCATTTTTGAAAGGCAGTATTGCGCCCATCAGCAGCTTTACTACAAAGCACATGGTAGATCACCGTACAAGTAGATTACAGTCATTACTTGAATATGCAAGACATGCTGAAAGGCATTTTAATAACAAAAAGAAAAAGAAAACCCAAGTATTTGCTGTAGAAGACGGAGCAGAAGTTTTTGTAGTACAGTCAGGGAAAAAGGGCAAGAAAAATGCCCAGGGAAGCAAACAATCTGATAAGCAATCAGAGGAGTTTGAAGAAAGAAAGAAAAGGGGTGAATGTTTTAAGTGTGGAAAAAAGGGACATTTAGCAAGGGATTGCAAGCAAAACAAGAAGGTAGCCATGGAAGATAAGGAGGGTGAGGACTGACTATATGATAGCCAAGAATCACTAGAAGGGAATGACCAAGAAAAGACAAATGCAAATGTGATAGAGGGAGTAGAGGATGTGATAGAAGAAATAGAGGAAGTGCAGGAAATCACAGATAGTGAAGAAAGTGAAATTTTAGACTTAGCATTATTGAGCCTAGAGCTCTATTTAACAGACATGAAACTGGAAGTTACACTTCTGGTAGAGGGGAGGGAAGTTAAATTTCTGTGTGACTCAGGGGCATCACGAACCCTGATACATTCTTCCAAACTACCAGAAAATTCAGAATCATTTGATTACATATTAGTGAAAGCAGCTAATAGACAGCTGTATCGGGAGCCACTCTCCCATAACATAGCAATAACTGACCCTGTTTCAGGGATGACCCAGAAAAGCAAAATTGTTGTTTCTGCAAAATGCCCAGTAAACCTTTTTGGGCAGAGACCTTATGCAGATACTTGGCATAGCAATAGTTCCGACTATGCAGGGTATGGAAGCAGAGCGACAAATGGATACTTTTGTAGTGCGACCGGAGGGTGAAACATTTTATTGGTACAGCCAGGACTTGGTCATGACTGGTCCAGGGGCAGTAACCGAAGAGCTGATGAACGTAGCCATCAGTAAGTCCCTCTCCCTTGATACTGATAAACAGCATTTGTTGCACTGTACTCTGTATTATTGTAGCACACCAGGACCTGATAAGGAATATGAGCAAGAACTGTTTAAAAACCATGCAAACAGATTAGTATTATGTAATCTGTACTGGGACACAGAAGGGAACAGTGTAGTTAGCCGTTCATTGCCCCAGGAATTCTTTGCACTTTATAAATCTAATCGATTACCACATGTTAGTTTAACTAAGGACAAGAATGTGAAATGGGTAGACCTAGGAGAAAAAGTCACAAAGTGGGAAAAACAGACAGAGTTAGAACTGTCAGAACAGGAAGTACAGAAGCAGAAGTCAAATTGGATAACGCAGACACACCCAGCTGTACACTTACAGTCTAGCGAGGACAGCTGATTAGCACTCTTACTAGAAGAGGAAGAAAATGCCTTACGAGGCATACCAGAAACTCTCTGGTCAACAGGCAAATCAGATGTAGGACTTATTTGTACAGCAGGACCAGTTATTATCACGCCAAAATCAGCATTCAGACCACAGAAGAGACACTATCCCTTAAGAAAAGATGCAGAAGTAGGAATCAAACCTATAATAGCAGCTTTACTTAAGGAAGGAGTACTGATAGAATCTCCCGATTCACCATGTAACACACCCTTATTTCCTGTCAGGAAAGCAAACGGAGAATGGCGTATGGTCCAAGATTTACAAGCTGTAAATGACACAGTAATACCTAGAGCACCTACGGTGCCAGATCCACACACCCTATTAAATGATTTGAAGCCTCAACAGAAGTATTTTTCTGTGGTAGATATTAGCAATGCGTTCTTTTCAATACCGATACACACTGACAGCCAACATTGGTTTGCATTTACATTTCAGGGGAAAAGGTACACATATACGAGACTACCACAGGGGTATTGTGAAAGCCCAACAATATTCGCACAGAAATGGCAAGTAACTTGGCGGATTTATCCCACCGAGGCAACCAGATTTTACTTTATGTAGATGACATCCTGCTGGCAGCCACCCAGCAAGAATGCAGAGAAGATACCATAGCATTACTACAATTTCTAGCCACTCAAGGACATAAAGTAAACAAAAACAAATTGCAGCTTTGGAAAAAGCAGGTTAAATACTTGGGATATGTGATATCCAAAGAAGGCAGAATATTAGATGAAGAGAGGAAAATAGCAATTTTACAAGCACCCAAACCAACTACCAAGAAGGAAATGATGTCCTTCCTGGGTACAAATAATTTCTGTCGGAGTTGGATTCCAAACTATGCCTTGGAATCTGCTCCACTGACCGACTTGATATACAAGAAACCTATGGCAGCACAAGATTTATTACAATGGACACCAGAAGCAGAATCAGCTTTCTGTAAATTAAAGCAATTGATATCATCCTTATTAGTTTTAGGATTACCAAACTATCATAAACATTTTTTTCCAAACTGTAGACTGTAAGCAAGGTTATATGACATCAGTGTTAACACAGCAACATGGGGACAAGCAACGCCCCATAGCTTACTATTCATCACAGCTGGACCCAGTGGCGTGATCCCTGCCCCACTGTGTACAAGCTGTAGTCGCAGCTGCAATGGCAGTACAGGCTTCAGCCTCAGTAGTGTTGTTCCACCCTCTCACATTGAGAGTGCCTCATGCAGTCGCGATTATTTTACTGCAAGAAAAAGTAGCATATCTTTCTCCTGCTAGACATCTGTCCTGTATGACTATACTGTTGAGCCAACCTCATATGACAATTGAACGGTGTACAACTTTAAATCCATCTACCTTGCTCCCAACCCCTGCGGACGGCACACCACACAGCTGCCTGCAGGAGATTGAGCAAAAGACACTACCTAGAAAAGATCTTACGGATGTTCCCTTGGATGATGCCGAGGTGACATATTACGTGGACGGCTCATGCAAAAGGGGTCCAACAGGACAGATCTTAGTAGGATATGCAGTAGTTTCTGATCCTGAGATTTTAGAAGCAAAATCTTTACCACACAACTTATCTGCACAAGCAGCAGAATTGATTGCCTTGACACAGGCATGTACCTTAGCAAAGGGTAAATGTGTAAACATTTTTATTGATAGCCAGTGCGGCTTTTCTACTGTACATGTTTTTGCACAACAGTGGAAGAATAGAGGAATGATAACATCTACTGGCAAACCGATTAATCATGCAGTTTATCTTAGATTTATTAGAATCTATTCAGTTACCTCAGAAAGTAGCTATTTGTAAATCGTAGCTCATACCAAGCAACAGGATAGAATTTCAAAAGGTAATGCGAGAGCTGATACAGCTGCAAAGCAGGCAGCTTCAGCTTCAGAAGTATTTCTTTTGAGTAAGGAATTACAACCTTCTGAGATTTTAGATTTAGAAATGTTGAAAACAATGCAGACACTTGCTATGAAAGTAGAAAAACAGAAATGGATAAAACGAGGAGCAATTCTTGAGAAAGGGCTGTACATCTCCAAAGAAGGAAAACCGATATTGCCGTCTAACTTGTTTAGATATGCAGCTTTGCTGAGCCATGGGCAGTGCCATGTCTCAACAGGGGGGATGGTAGAGTTAGTGAATCGAGTGTTCACAACATACGGATTTATAAACTACACTAAAAATTTTTGTGCGGCATGTCATGTTTGTAATAAGCATCATGCACAAGGGGCGTTGAAGCCTAAGCAAGGGAGTTTCCCTACACCACCCTACCCGTTCCATACTATTTGTATGGATTTCATAGAGCTGAACAAATGTGAAAATAAGAAGTATTGTCTTGTCATTATAGATATGTTTTCCAAATGGGTGGAAGCTTTTCCAACTAAAAATCCAGATGCAGCTACTGTTGCGAAAATTCTTGTTAAGGAAATTATTCCTAGATTTGGCATACCAGAAAAGATCTACAGTGACAAATGCACACACTTTGTAAATCAAACTATACAACAGTTGAGCCGATATTTCGGAATTTCTTTGAAAAACCATTGTGCATATCATCCACAATCTGCAGGACTAGTAGAAAGGCACAATGGGGTCTTAAAGGGTAAACTTAGGAAGATAATTAGTGAAACACAAAAAAATTGGGTGCACTGCCTGCCTCTGGCACTGTTGAGCATGAGAACTGTTCCAAATGCAAAAGGGTTAACTCCTTTTGAAATACTGTTTGGAAGGGCATATTGTATACTTCAGTGGAAACCTCTCTTGCCTGCAGACCAGGAGGCTGACAGTTCACTTGCAGAATACATGAGACGACTTTTAAGTAATAAACAACTTTTGCAGTTAAATTCTGTTTCAGATAAAGAACAAACCAGACCATCAGAAGCAGCAGTAGTCCTGTAAAGAAAAAGAATTGGACGTCGCCAAAGTGGGAAGGGCCGTACCAAGTGCTACTGTCAACACCCACTGCAGTCAAGATCGCAGAGCGAGAGTCCTGGATTCATCTGACACACTGTAAAATGGTTAAAAACTTTGAACTGGACAAAAAACTTGTTACTGTTACACAACAAGAACAAAATGACCAGATATGGAGCAAATAGGAATGCAGAACAACCTCAGAAGTATTGCATGATTATTCTGTTAACCATACTGATAACAATAATCTTTTTGCTGTGGCCTTTCCTTTTTCCAGCCACACGAGCTGAACTAAAAAGCGTGATCGTTACTCATAGACTGGCATCGAACTTTAACACTTACCAAGCAATTAAATATGTGTATGCTGAAACTTTTAATGTTTTTGCTGGATTTGCACAGCTATACCAACAGCATCTGAGGATTATTAATGACTGCTGTCCCCCTAGGGGTCAATGAGACCTGGGAAAATTAGATTTTTGATACTACGATTGTAAAATCACAAGACAAAATAGCATTGTACCTGCTTGTTACACAAAAGGGAATTGTGTGTTTTTACAAAAATGATACTGTTCAGGTGGGTTGGAGCAATTGTAATGTGACTGTTCCTTACAAGTGTTATACCAAAGCTAATAATGCAGGTTATATTTGTGATACAAACTATGACTCATATTTTGAATCAATGCACAAAACGGTTGATGAAGTACAACATAATCCTGTTCTTTTTAAACAACTATCTATCATTGATAAGAAAATGTTTCATGCAGAGCAAGTATATATTAATACTAAAGTAGAGAATTGTTATTTTGTGTGTGGGAAAAA
>NC_056728.1:982649201-982668490 GCF_019279795.1 Protopterus annectens | reverse complement strand
CAGAGCCCTGCCCTTTGGACTCACCACTGCCCCCCGGGTGTTTACCAAATGCATGGCAGTGGTAGCTTCTCACCTGAGACGTCAAGGATTCCAGGTGTTTCCATACTTAGACAACTGGCTCCTCACAGCTCCTACCAAGCATCTTCTTCTACTTGCCAGAGACTACACCTTTTGCATTTTTCAAAAGTTAGGTATCTCAATGAATTGCAAAAAGTCTGTTTTGTCGCCTTGTCGTGCTATTACCTTCATAGGCGCAAATCTAGACACAGTCAACATGTCTGCGAGACTCACAGACCAAAGAATAGCAGACATACACAAACTGGTCTCCCTTCTCTTCCACAGCAACAGAGTCTCCCTTCTCTTCCACAGCAACAGAGTCAAAGTCAGATTAGTTCTGAAAGTCCTGGGGATTATGGCGGCTGCTATCCCTCTACTTCTATTAGCCAGATTTCACATGAGAATCCTTCAATGGATGCTCTTCACACAATGGTCGTACCAACAACTTCCAATGTCCCACACCATTGTGATTACGCAAGCATGCAAGAATCATCTTCTTTGGTGGATTTCTTCCCCCCAGCTCTTCCTAGGAAGACCCTTTGTTCCTCCCCCTCCGGTTGCTACTCTGACAACGGACGCCTCCCTGATCGGGTGGGGGGGCATTATCAGGGCAGAACAGTCCAGGGCATATGGCAACCAGACGAATGCCACTTGCATATAAATGTGCTAGAGTAGAGAGCAGTTCTTTAGCGTTGCAAGCCCTCCAAGACTCTCTCCCCTTGGGAACGATAGCAATTCAGACGGACAATATGTCTGTAGTGTGGTATATCAACAAACAAGGCGGAACCAGGTCCTACCCCCTATGTCGAGAAGCACTCAGACTGTGGCAATGGGATTTCTTCTCAGCGTTTCTGATAGCAACGCACATCCCCGGAAGTCCAATCTTATCAAGGACAAGTTGAGCAGAGCTATCCTCATGCCTCACGAGTGGTCTCTGAAAGATTCTATCTTGGAGAAAATTTTCTCAAGTGGGGTCAGCCTTGCTGCGACCTTTTGCTACTCCCAAAACAGCAAGTGCAAAGATTATTTCACCCTCTTCCCATTACCAGGCCAGCCCAGCAGAGACGCCTAGTCCAAGTTTGGCCCGGGACTTCTGTATGCATTCCTCCTTCCCACTAATCTCTCAAGTGATACAGAAAGCTATCGCTCAGAAGGCCTCATTGATCCTCATTGCTCCTTACTGGCCTCGACAGGTTTGGTTCCCCTTTCTACATCAATTTCTGTTGGAGCAACCTTGGCATCTGGACCTAGTTCCAGATCTTTTGATCCATCAATCGGCACGCTACATATCCCTCCCTCTCTGAACCTCACTGCTTGGTTCCTCCAGTTCCAACCTTAGCCAGGCTTCCTCAAGTATCTCACTCTGTTCGAGATATTTTGATAGCTTCCCATAAATCTTCCACTCGGAAGATTTATCTGAGTAAGTGGAAACGTTTCGCCTATTGGGCTCAAGGAAGGGGCATAGATCCTTTCACTGCTCCCATTCAAACAGTCCTTGATTTTCTAGCTGAACTTTTCCATGCAGGTTCATCTCCTTCTACCCTTAAAGTTCAATTGGCAGCTATATCTAACTTTCATGTGGGCATCTCAGATTCTGCCATCATGTCTCACAAGCTTTGCAAAGCTTTCTTGAAGGGAGTTTTTCTTCTTAAACCTCCTATAAGAACTCCTCCTCCTTCTTGGGACCTTAATTTAGTGCTCACATCTTTGATTCTTCCCCCTTTTGAACCTGCAGCTTCCTGTTCAATGAAATTGCTATCCTGGAAGCCTCTCTTTCGGATAGCCATTACTTCAGCTAGAAGGGTCTCAGAGCTTCATGCACTCAGCAGTCGACCACCGTATCTGTTGTTTCATAAGGATAGGGTATCCTTACGGACCAATCCATCCTTTTTACCTAAAGTAGCCTCTGCGGCAAATCTAAATCAAAACATAGACCTTCCTGTGTTTTTTCCTAACTTTTCTAACAGGTCTGAACAAAAATTGCATTGGCTAGATGTTCATCAATTAAGGTATTATTTGGACAGGACCAAACAGATCAGAAAAACTGACCAGTTGTTTGTCTCTTATGCAGAAAGCAGAAAGGGCCTTGCAGTTTCGAAGGTATCACTCTCCAGATGGCTAACATCCCTGATTTCCTTTGTATATGAAATTAGACACAAAAAGTTGCCTGACAAACCTAAGGCTCATTCCACTAGAGATTTGGCTACCTCTATAGCTTTCCAAGACAGGCTGCCTATTGATACCATTTGTGCAGCAGCTACATGGGCTACTCCTCACACTTTCATTTCTCATTATAAGTTGGATTTAGCTTCTAGACATAGAGCTAATTTTGGTTCCACTGTACTCAAGAGTCTGTTCCGATAGGCCACCCGGGTCAAGATGCTAGGGCTGTCCCATCCAGTAAGAATGAAGTAGATAGACAACTTAACATATAGAAGTTATGTTCTTACCATAACGCTCCATGTTAGTTGTCTTCTCGCTTCTTCTTAAGGCCCCACCCTCCTTCCCTAGCCTGGACAGACCTAGAGGAGTTTGTTTGTGACCTCTTTCTACCACCTCTATTATATATATATGTATATGCTATACTATGCATATATTCCCTCATCAGGTTTCAGGTCACCTTCTTCCTTTCCTGTTATAGAGGTGGGTTTTCCCATTTCCAGTAGTTCTGGATTTATTATTGGCTGGGCCTAGCTTACAAACGAGATCTGAGGTAATACCGCCTAGCATTGTGGGATATAAGGGGAGCCTTGAGCCGGTGGAACCAATTCTCGAGCTTTTAGAGTGGTGGAAATGAGCCGAGGTCGGCTCCGAACCCATCCAGCAAGAAAGAAGGCGAGAAGAAGACAACTAACATGGAACGTTATGGTAAGAACATAACTTCTATTTTTGTTATGTAAGAAGCTGGAGCCTGAATAATGAGGAAAAAGTGGCCTACTCCTCTAATGTGGTACATATCCACATATGTGTTAGCACAATCTGCATGCTTTCAACTTTTACCTTGAAATTATGGACAAAAAAGAAATAATTAGGGAAACCATTTATATATATATATATATATATATATATATATATATATATATATATATATATTTGTTTTTGTTTTACTTATTTATTATTTATTGCTGCGTGAACTGTAAAGACATGCAGGTAGGTGCATGTGGGTGTGCCTTCGGTGAAGGTTGTGTGTCGGGCTGGCAACTCATCACCATAAAAAACACTGCCAATCATTAGTAGACTGGTGATCCGCTGTGGTGACCCCTAACCGGGAAAAGCCGAAAGACATTGCTATTGACATTTGTTAACTGGGTTGGTCCAGCTAGGCTTGTGGCCCATTTTCAGTGGAGACCCGAGAAGAAAAGCTCCATTCAAGCAGTTTACAGAAATTAGAACATTTGAGTTTAAAGCATTACAAAAATTATGGTAAACAGATAGTAAAGACACAAGTAAATTGCATGCACAAAGGTCATGTTTTACAGAGAAATGATATATTACAAATTTACATAAGAATTGTTACCGTCCATGCATTCATTAAGTTTAGAAAGTATCCATATAATAGAGTACTTAGATGAAAAGGGAGGGATTTTTTAGGAGTGTATGTGGGGTATGGGGAGTTTAGGTTAGGTCTTGACAAGGGCAAGTTTTGTAGTTAAGTAGATGAAGTTTGAATTCATTTTTAAAGTGTGAAGGGTGGCTGATGAAACATATGTCTAGGGGAAGTCTGTTCCAAGCTTGGGCCACGGAGTGTTTATATACAAGTTTGCCTACTGTTTTTGTGGGCTGGTAGATGTCTAGCAGTTGCTGATTAGAGGTATGGAGAGTCCGAGTTGGAGTATAGATAGAGACAAAGGAAGAGAGAGCAGGACAGGATGAAGGTTTCTGAAGAATGCAGTGTAACATTTGAAATTGTGATTGCAGTAGTTGTTGGGGGAGTTCAAGCCAATGGAGGGAGTTTAGGGCAAGGCAGTGATATGCATTGTATGGAGAGTTTGTGATAAATCATGCTATCTTATGGTAAGTTTGTTGACATATGTTCAAGGTTTTTGTCTGAATGTTGGTAAGAATTGAGGCAACATATAGAAGGGAGGGGAGGAGGAGTGCTTTTGCAAGGGAGAGTCTGGCATTAATGGTTAGAAATCTTTTGTTGAGATGCAGTAAACCTAGTTTCTGGTGTGTCTTTTTTATACATTGGAGTATGTGCTGGTTGAATTTTGAGTTCATCATCAATAACTCCAAGGAGTTTTGTGTGGGTTTCAGTTTGGATTATTGTATTGTTACAGAAAGTAATAGCAAAGGTGGATTTGTTTTGAGTGAGAGCATGCGGGATAAAGAGAAAGCGTTTGGTCTTCTTAGGGTTAAGGATAAGTAGATTATCAGACAGCCACTGTTGAGTGGATAGAAAGACATGTTGGGTTAGGGTATGGAGTTCAGAGATAGTTTTAGAGATGAAAAGTGACATGGAGGAGCTCTCGGATTATGTGGCCCAGGCAGGTATGACCCTAGCCCTGAGGCAGCATCCTACAGTCATCCAGAATGATACCACAGAACAAGCAGAAAATGATTGACTTAAACATTTGGCTAAGTTTCTGGTGTCACTGTAAGCGGATCCAGTATCTATCTGCTTGGGAATTCGTGATTGACAGACCTCGATGCTTTACCAGAGATGGCCTGCATCTGTCACCCCTGGGTTTCCGGATACTGGTCAAGGCTCTTGTCACCCCTATAGTGCCTTTTTAGGCAATGTTCCAAAGATCAAATTACCACCATAGCAGCTATAAACAAATGCAGTCTGATGGTCATGCTGTTTAGTGATAAAAGTCTAAATGTCAAGATGCACTTGCTCAAAGCACTCCTCAAAATGGAGAACATCAACATTCGTGCTGTAATGGAGATCTGGTGTAAACCAGCAGAAAGCACCCCTGCACTACCAGGCTATAACTCATTCCACACCTTTCGGCCCCAGAACATGGACCCAAGCTCCAAAGGCATTGGTGTCTCCATATTCATAAAGGATATGCACACATCCAGACTAGTAGCCCAACATAACGCATCTGAGATATTTCAGGTACAAATAACATTGGGTAAGATGGCAATTCAGGTTGTAGCCTGCTATAGGTCCCCAACCATGTCCCAAGACTCTCACTCCATGTTCCTAAGCACCCTGGAAACTATTAGGGTCCAACCCAACACTCTCATACTAGGTGACTTCAACTTCCCCTCCATCAACTGGGAAAATTACTCATGCTCCGATACATTGGCCCAATGCTTCCTCAAATTCAATTCCAATGCCCTGGACCAGATCAGTCTTACCCCCACTAGAGGAAGCAACATCCTTGACCTGGTTATTACTAACATGGGCAACCATTGCTCTACACCAATACTCAGTTCCTCCGTCCGAACACAAACTAATCACCATGGAAATCCACATCTCACCCACCCACCCCACAAAGGTAACCACCATGAAAAACTTCTACAAAGCTAACTTTGGGCTCCTAAAAACAGAGGTGGCTAACTTCACGGCACCCATGCAAATACAGAATAGTTGCATGATCGCTGAATCATACACCAGTGCACTGTACGAACACGTTCACAAATGCACGGATCTCACCATACCCAATAGAACCAAGATGCTCTCCTCCAAAAAAAAAAAAAAGGAAGCCAATCTGGTGGTCCCCTGTCATAAACAAACTCTACAACACAAGGAGGAAACTGATGCAGAATAGAGTGAAGTCCCAAGACTGGAAAAACTCCCTTCTCAGCCTCAACAAAAAGTTGAGATCCCTCATCAAATCCTCTAATGCTAGCTATGAAAACAGAAATGCAGCAGATATTAAAGACAACCACAAGGCCTACTATAGTTATGTAAAGAATCCCCATGGTAATACCCAGATTTGCTCTGAGCTACTGCACAATGGTACCTCCTATACCGAGCCAACAGATATTGCCAATATACTGGCCTGCAGATTCAGTGCCACTTTTACCCCCACCAAAGGACCAATAATACCAGTAGATTGCCAGGCACCCAGTATTACTGCTGCACAGGTTAAAACAGCACTGTCCAAGGCCAAGAATACAGCTTCTATGGGACCTGACAATATCCCTGGCTGTGTTCTACATGAACTTCAGAGTGAACTGGCACCTCACCTGTGTGCCCTGATCACTCACAGTCTCACCTCAGGCTTTGTCCCTACTAAATGGCGCACTGCTACAGTTATCCCTCTCCACAAAGGAGAAGCGACTTCAAACCCTGGGAACCATCGCCCCATTAGCCCGATGAGTCTGATATGCAAAGCTATGGAACGCATCATCATGGACCTAATAAACAAGGATATAGGGAATCTCCAAACTCTGGATCCCACACAGTTTGGTTTTGTGAAGCATAGATCATGCCTGCTCAACTTGGTAGACTTCTTTGAGTCAGTCACCAGAGCTGTGGATGAAGGCAAGGTGGTTCATACAGCCTACCTTGATCTGACAAAGGCCTTTGATACCATTCCCCACTTAGGAATCACAGAAAAACTCACTAAGCTTGGCATCAACCCCTATATCACTAGATGGGTTGCAAACTGGCTCATAGATAGAACCCACAGTGTGAAAGTAGCTGACTCCAAGTGAGACTGCCAACCAGTCACGAGTGGAGTCCCACAGGGTTCGGTCCTGGGTCCTCTCATGTTTGGTATCTACTTCTCTGAAGTCCAGGCCAACACAAGGGGACTCTGGCTGACAAAGTTCTCAGACGATTGCAAGTTGGGAGCTATTATTAACTCCCTAAGTGATGTTGACATCCTACAGAAAGGCCTCACTAAGACCAAAGACTGGTGTCAGAACCATGGCCTTAAGCTTAATGCCAAAAAAGGTGTCATCATCTCCTTTGGGAAAAACCCAGTTCCCATGAATTACCACATTGAAGGTAGTCCACTGAACACAGAAGGTGTTATAAGATCTGGGAACACAGGTTGACAGCAACTTCTCTTTTGACCACCACATTGCCACTGTGGTCAGAAAGTCCTTCTATGTGGCACATCTCATTACTAAGGATTTGGCATCCAGGAAGAAAGAGGTCATTGTCTCCCTCTACTCTTCCCTCATTAGACCAGTCATCAAGTACAATGCCCCATTTGGCATGTACCTCACTAGACACCTGCAACAACTGGAGAGGCTGCAGAAGTACCTCACAAAGAGGATCCTAGGCCTTAAACACTTGTCCTATATGGACAGACTGAAAAAACTCCAACTATTCTCTGTCTTATATCACCTACTTAGAGGAGATTTCTGCTTGACTTACAAAGCCATGTCTGACCCAGCTCTGACAGAAATGCTGCATCTAAAGAAATCCCAATGCCTCCATACCACACACTCCAGAGACCTCAGCCTCATTATGACAATCAACAGAACAAGCTGGAGGGACAGGTTCATAACCCAGAGACTGCCCATGCTATGGAATAGACTTCCCATACATGTCAAACAGAGCACCTCACTGGCCTTCTTCAAGAGAAATCTTGATGAGTGGATGGGAAATAGAAAATTCACCCTAGGTATCACTCCAGTGCCTTTAATTGACAGAGGCACTGGGAACTAAGGTCTATATATATATATATATATATATATATATATATATATATATATATATATATACCATAAAAAATGAAAACTTTATTATTTGAGAGTGAAACCTTACATACACGAAGCATCACATCCAATGAAAATGTTGACTGACAAAGGAACCACTTTGCCACCAGGACAAAATACAGGAATCAAAGCATGTCGAACCCACGAAAGTGTGGGGGGTCTGCACCCCCCACACACCCCCTAACTAAATATACCAACTGAGATTGCACAATAGTGGAGAAAAGGGCACATTTCCCTTTAGTGACCAAGTGGTTTCTTTCCTGGTTAACATTTACTTTGATGTGATGTTTTGTGTATATAAGGTTTCAATGCTTTCATCTCGATCATAAGTGATTTGAGTAAGTGTTTTTTACATTTTTGAAGTGGACACACACACACACACACACACACACACACACACACACACACACACACACACACACACACACACACACACACACACACACATACACATAGCTACCCAGGAAGAAAGCTGTGGAAACAGACTCTTTCTTGTGTGGGAAACATATTCAGTTGAATGACCACGTCACCCACTTCAAGAACCCAAATGTTATGACATATGGATTGGATGAAACTTATCCTAAACTGTCACCAAAAGATGGTCTGAAACATAAATGTACAGCATGTAGGTAAATGTACTATTTTCATACCTTGAATTATGCAGTTGATACATTTGTGGTGTCTACATAAGAATATTGTACCCATTCCATTTCTGTTAAGGCTCAAAGGCATGGAATCTGAAATATTTATACTTTTTTGTTTTACATATTCTAGTCAACTCAGTATGTGTTAAGGGAAGTCTGACAAAATCAGTTTGCATATGAATTTCTCTAAGCTTGCCAGTATCATCTTTGGCAATCTATTAGGAGTTACTGATGTTGAACCCAGGGAGTTAAACAATAGGTGACAGACAAGGTGTAAATGTCCGCATTTAACTTGATGAGGCACAAACTACACTGTTTTAGACTGATCCTGAAAGAATGTCTTTAAACTGAATGAAAAGCTTAAGTGACAGACTGTTTAAAGTTTATTCATTCATTCATTCAATACATTTATTTTAATGTGTTGATTTTATGCATTGTCTGAGTCAATCGTATACTGAGACAAAGCTATCAGATTTTTTAAATAGTTGGGGCAGGGTGGCTGGTGGATAGGTTTATGTTGCAGGTGTGATGCATGCCTATAGACTTTACCTCACATGACAACTCACTGGTCACAGATGATGGCTGGAGGAGAGCTTCATGCTTTATATATATATATATTTGTCACCTTTTTTTAGCTTTTTTTTTTTTACTTTGTACACACTTTATAGCTGATGAGTGTGGATATTTGAACCATGATCAGTGGGCTATGTGAAAGGGACACTTTGGACCTTATTTGTGAAAACAAGGTGTCCAAAAGAAAAGAACTGTTCGAGCAGTTTAGAACCTCTGCTTATACCACACAGCTGCTGGATGTTACAGGTAATGTACTTTTTATGTCAGGAGGACTCTTATTGAGGGTTGGCACAGGGGTTGAGGGTTGACATAATGGTTATGGTTTTTACCTCATATACAAGAAAGAGAAGTTATGTACTCACCATAATATTCCATCTGAGTAGTTGTACTTCATTTGTCTTCAACCTGTGGGTTTTCAGATCCACATTAGATTTGACACGGCTTCATTTTCCAGCTATGTATCCAAGCTCCAAGCTTCTCCCCTTACCCATAATTCCCCCTGTCTCCCTTCAGATCGAATTTGCTGCCTAAATGGTACAAGACACCCACCCAACAGCACCTTTTCATAATCATGAGTCACTACCGAATCCCGGGCCTAGACTGGGCCAAGGAAAGACCTTACGATTTATATAAAGGTATTTGAAGACTGCTCAAAGATAAAGTCAGGAAGAAGTAAGGCAGGAAAGGTTGAAGACAAATGAAGTACAAATACTCAGAACATTATGGTGAGTACATAACTTCTTTATCTGAAGTAGTTTACTTCATTTGGTCTTCAACCTGTGGGACAGAGTCCCCAGCTACTATAATATCCTGGGTGGCCCTCATGGAAGGATATTCTTGCCTTCATGCCTTTCACAGCATAGGCTCGAGCAATGCATTGGGAAATCCAGCGAGCAATAGTTACCTTGGAAACTGGCTTGCCTAGGAAGGGTTTAGCATAAGACACGAACAGCTGATCCGATTTACGAAAAGATTTTGTCCTGTGCAAGTAAAATCTCAATTGCCTATGAACATCAAGCAGATGCAGCTTGTATTCCCCTTTGTTTTGGAAGTTAGGAGAAAAAAAATGGTAAATTGATAGTCTGATTAATATTAGCTTCCAAGGTCACCTTAGGAAGGAAAGATGGATTAGTGCACAGCGACACTCTGTCTTTGTGAAAGATCATGTAAGGCATTTTGATAGATAGATAGAGCCCGAAGCTCTGACACTCATCTGGTAGAGGTAATGGCAACCAGAAAAGCCATTTTCCAGGTCAAAAATTGCAAATCAACTGAAGCTGCGTGCTCAAAGGGTGCAGACACCAATGCCTGTAACACTAAGGTAAGATCCCACGGAGGTGTAGGGTCCTTAACCAGGGGTCTAAGAAGGAAGGCACCTTTTAAGAAAGGTCTTACAAAGTTTGGAAGAATACAGAGAAGACATATTCACCCCAACATGAAAATTAGAAATAACTGTCGGTTGTACTTTAACTGTAGAGGAATTGGCACCCTGATGAAAAATACTCGCCAGAAAATCTAAGACAGCCGAAAGAGGTGCACTAAAGGCATCCAAAGCCTGCTGAGTGGCCCATATGGAGAAATGTCTCCATTTATTATGATACACCATTCTGGTAGAGGATTTGTAAGCAACTACCAAAATGGACTTTACAGGGGATGACAATCCCGGAGTCCTAAGAGTCATGGGAACCGGAGTAGCCAAGCCGTGAGCTTCAGACTATCCAGATCTGGGTAAGGGATCCCTGAGAGATGAGAAAGAAGATCCGGAACTGGATCCAACATCCACGGAGGAACTACCAGGTGAGACCACAGTAAGGGAAACCAAACCTGACGATGCCAGAATGGGGCAATGAGGATCACAGTGCTCCCCAGCCTTCAAGCTTTCTGAGGAAACTTTGACATGAGAGGAAGCAGAGGATAAGCATAAAGGAGACCGGGAGGCCAAGCATGCACCAGTGCATCTCTGGGGGCTTCCCCCTGCAGGATTTCAGAGAGAAAAACTCGCTGCATTTCGCGTTGGAAGGAGATGTGAAGAGATCGCAACAAGGATGACCCCACCTTAGGAAATCTGTTCCAGTACTGAAGGATTCAGAGATTATTCGTAAGGCATTTGAATAGAGCTGCTGAGCCTGTCCTCTAGAATGTAAGTGAGCATTTTTATGTTTGGGAGACTCTAATTTAAACCGTGCTATTGATGGCATTTCTTGTGTTTGGTTCCATTGCTGGAGAAATTTAAGTAGGCACTATGTATTTGATGTACTTCTTGTTTCCATGCCGTGGTTCATATAGTGTAAAGCTTTGTATTATAGGCTTCATTTTTTACAGGTTGCTAGTTTTCCTGCACTGTGAGTGTGCAGCAGTTTCTGTCTGTGTGTGTTTGTGTTAATGGATGAGTGCTATTTACATTGCTAACTGGCTATTTTTCATTGATTCCTTGGAAGTCTGGTTTTCTAGGAGGTTTACTGTGTTCTTTTTGCTTTGCTCTGCAGGATTTTAGCTCAGCTGTGAAGATGTGGTCATTGTTTAAGGTTTTATTGTAGCTTATTAGGTATTTTTTTATATAATATTTATTGCGTTTTCCTTTTGTGTACATTTTTATGTAGGAGATCATTTAAGTTATCTTTCATTACTTATGTCAAATCTTGAATTTGTAGTATATGTTGTAGGGATAAATAAGTATGACTGTTGCATATGACACTACAGAGCCTGGGAATTATCGCGCAATTAGCCTGACAAGTCTGATATGTAAGGCTATGGAGCGCATCATCCTGGACCTAATTAACAAGGATATAGGGAATCTTCAAACTTTAGATCCCAGTTTGGTTTTGTGAAAGGTAGATCATGCCTGCTCAACCTGGTTGACTTCTTTGAGTCAGTCACCAGAGCTGTGGATGAGGGCAAGGCAGTTCATACAGCCTACCTCAATGTGGCCAAGGCTTTTGATACCATTCCCCACTCAGAAATTACTGATAAACTCACCAAACTAGGCATCAACCCCTATATCACTAGGTGGGTTGCAAATTGGCTCACAGATAGAACCCACAGTGTGAAAGTAGCGGACTCAAAGTCAGACTGCTGACCAGTCACGACTGGAGTCCCACAGGGATCTGTCCTGAGTCCTCTCCTGTTTGGCATCTACTTCTCAGAAGTCCATGCCAACACGGAGGGACTCTGGCTGACCAAGTTCTCAGACGACTGCAAGCTGGGAGCCATTATTAACTGCCCAAGTGATGTAGACATCCTACAGAAAGGTCTCACTGAGACCAATGACTGGTGTTGAAACCATGGCCTTAAGCTTAATGCCAAAAAATGCGTAGTCATCCCCTTGGGGAAAAACTTAGTTCCCACTAATTACCATATCGATGGGAGCCCACTGAACACTGAAGGTGTTATAAGAGATCTGGGGACAATGGTTGACAGCAACCTCTCCTTTGACTACCACATTGCCACTGTGGTCAGAAAGTCCTTCTGTGTGGCACATCTCATTCCCAAGGGTTTTGCATCCAGGAAGAAAGAGGTCATCTCTCTCTACTCTTCCATCATTAGGCCAGTCATTGAGTATAATGCTCCATTTGGCATGTACCTCACTAGACACATGCAACAGCTGGAAAGGCCACAAAAGTACCTCACGAGGAGGATCCTAGGCCTTAAAAACATGTCCTACATGGACAGACTCAAAAAACTCCAGCTATTTTCTGTCTCATATCATCTACTAAGAGGCGATCTCTGCTTGACTTACAAAGCCATGTCTGACCCAGCTCTGGTAGAAATGCTACATCTAAGGAAATTCCAATCCCTCTACACCACACGCTTCAGAGACCTCAACCTCATTACCACAATCAACAGAACATGCTGAAGGGACAGGTTCAAAACCCAGAGACTGCCCATGCTCTGGAATAGCCTTTCCATACATGTCAAGCAGAGCACCTCACAGGCCCTCTTCAAGAGAAATCTTGATGACTGAATGGGAAATAGAAAGTTCACCCCAGGGATCACTCCAGTGGCTGTACTTGATAGAAGCACTGGGAACTAACGTCAGGTGGCACAATGCCAGGGCACTTCTATGGGCTAGGCTTGTAAAGGCTCAAGTGCTATTAGCCTAGTACACACCTATGAACCTATAATGTCTGACATCACAGACTGACTGTAATCTTCAGTGATTTACCAGAAAATCAAAACATTTTATAAGGAGAAGGGTAATAATATGAGGCAAAGTCAGGGATAGTTGAGCAGTATGAAGTAGTTAATGACCAGTAATATTGCTTTCATATTTCTTCAGTCTGATGATTTTTGTTGTGGTGTAGGTGGCCAGTTATTTCCACAGATTTCCTCATCTAGGTGTAATTTGTCCTTGTTTTTCATTTGGTTAGTTGTTGCAATCACAAGTATTTTATAATATATTATATTACATCATATTGCATCATATCATATCATACTGTATTATATAATATATTATATTACATTATATTATATTATATTATATTATATTATATTATATTATATTATATTATATATTAGTGAGATGTCTGCAGAAGCAACATTTGTAAGAACAAGTTCAAGCATGATATTTGTTTACTGAAGTGTGACTACTGGGAAAGTTTAACAAGGTAGGTGTCCATTTTTATTGGAGGCCTAGGGAGAAAAGTTCTACCGTATTTCAAAACATTTTGAAAAAAACGATTTTAATAGTCTCAAAAATAAAGCAAAGCATCTACAGTATAAATAATCATACCAAATCGGACATAATGTGACAAAATTAGTTAAAACAAATATAACTTGTATAACAATAATTTAATTGTTAGAGAAATTTTAGACATTTTTTTTAGAAGTTAAAGGTAAACTAGTATAATACATACAGAAATTGCAGTATGAAGTTGGAGAAAAATAAATTATTATAGTTACAAAGTGAGTAAAAAGGGAGAGCAGGGAGGTATAAGTAGGAACGTGTTCATATTTAGTAATATCATTATCCTGAGGTTGAGCAAATACAGAGACAGATTTTGGCTAAGAACTATTTCAGAATGGTTTTGAAGGACTGGAGGGGGGTATTCATCTGATGGATATAGGTAAGGAGTCTCAGGCCTTAGAAACATGGTATAAATATAGATCATGCCCTGCAGATTTGGTAGGGTTGTAGATAGAAATGTTTTCTTCACTGGATCATAGTGATGGAGTACAAAGACAGTTGTATGTAGAATGTTATTTAGTGCTAGACAAGCAGATGATTGTTGGCTAATGTTGTAGGTGGGAAGGAAGAAGCTATGTATATGCCAAGGTTTGAAGGTGAAAGTGGAGTGGACGTAGTGATATATGGCTATTGGGCAGGGTTAGGATTAGATGTGGGAATCCTTGGTTAGGAACACTATATAAAAGCTGTGAAGTAAGAGATGAATTTTTTCGCAGGTTTGAAGGATGAGATTTTGGGAGAGGGAATTAGGGTTGAAGTTTTCTCCAGGATGCAAGATTCCTTTATTAGATGACTGGAATCTTTTAAAATTGTGTTAGCTATTGTTCAAACTGTTGTTCTAGTACAGTTTTTTGCCTTCATTTATTTGCTTTGTTATTACAGATGTGGAGCATTCTGAAGTTTGATATATTGTGATGTTTTGTATGTCTTCCATTCTTTCCACACTTTTATTTATCCTGCATTAGAATTCTATTCTTTTTGGATAACCAAATTTCATTATTCGTTTTTCCTCTCTTCCTTCACGGAGTTGTAAGGCTATTTAGGAAAGTTGCACTGAATCATTTAAAGCTTCATGTAAGGGTAGAGTTTTTTTGGATATTCCATTTAAAAGATAATAGGGTAGTTGCTCAGGTCTGGGTTAAACTTGGACAGGATGCATGTTGTTTTATAAACATGCCATTTAAGTGGATGTGTCAGGTGTATGGTTTAATTTCTCCAAATCTTTTGGGTTTCTAATACCGTTATGGGAATGGATCCCATTCCTAAGTCTAGGTATTGGTAAAGTTCATGAAATTAGTAATTGCTTCAATCTTTGTTATCCATAGGTGCTCTTTGTAGCAGCCACGCTAGGCCTGGAATTCTTTCCTGCAATTCATATGAAGTTATATTTATGGGTAGCATATCTAAAAATAACTGTAGGGTTTTTTTATTCAACCCATTGCTCCTACTACTACTATTAAAACTGTCTGGGCATTTTCCACCACACTGCTCTCATTTCTGCCTGCAAATCTTGATAGTTTATTACTTTGTGTCTTGCTGTATGTAAGACACTGTAATGGCAATGTGTAGCAATTTCATTGAAGAATCCTACTTTGTTTTTTAATGAACTACTGCAAGTGCTGTTCTCGCATCTACGTTTCTAGACTGTTGGTAATGGCTGACCCTATCTGATGTGTTCTGTACATACCTCTCAACCTGGAAACATCAAAAATCTGGACAAGGCCCATGAAAAATTGGTACAAATCTGTACGCTGATTAACATATAATTTGCATACATAATTATGTAACCCCACCCACTCCAACAGAATTGTGGGATACCAATTTTCAAACGCATATTGAAGGACAACCAAAACAAGGCACCAGACCAGAGTCCCCCTGCAGCCATTCCAGTGTCCTGTTACCTGGCTATTTTGCCCCATTTACCATAAACACTAATGTATGCATACTGCTTTACTTCTTCAATGATTTGAATTTTATTTTTACATTTTACAGCACAACAATGCAAAAACACTAAAAGACATCATCTGGTAAACAAAACAATACTGTCTCACAATGAAAATAGGCTTGACATTAAACTTTGCCCTTGAAACAGCATTGAAATCCACACCACATCCAAAGAAAATGCATCTGGCCAACCTGATAAGAAATGTACAATATCACCTTAGCAAAAACACATGACCGCAATATGTGTTTTACAATAAAACTAATCACAATGCCAACATTAAACATAGTGATAGGTTTAAACTTATGTACAAAACAGTGTACAAACCTCTATACAATGCATTGTCTGGTCAGAAAGATGTGAAAAGATTTCTGGTTGTGGTCCAACGGTTTATTTCAATTAAGAATCAACTTTCATTTCAGCCATCATTCATTATTGGTTAGCATTACTGCATCCTTGCTTCCAATGAGAAAAAGATACATATAATAGTGATATAAATATAAAACAACTAAAGTAAACAATGGGTTTAGGTAGGGCTTTGCCACCCCCACCCCCACATATGGAAGGGGTCGAACTTCTCAATACATGCTTTAATTTAACATAGTACAGAATCAGTAGCAAAGCATACTAGTAAACAAAACTAGTGGATTACCTGGATCCTAACATATTGAAATTAAATACCAAAATGATTTATTAAACAATCAAAACTACATGCAGTTTAATATCAATTAAGATTAAACTGCAATTAACTAATGTCTGATTATCTACTATATGTTAGATAAGCACATGGTTAAGATCCAGATCCACCACTATTGCTGAAGGTGATGAGTTTTTGGGTATAACAGAATCTAAAACCTTAAACAGGTAATTCTGTGGCTTTAGTTCTGAATATGTTTAAAATCTGATAAACTTTTGCAGATCTGGTAGGTAAGTCAAGATGAATGCTACAGTAAACAGTGTGAAAGGACAGAAAAAGATTCTGCTGAAACGTAAAGCTACTACTTAAGATCAGGAAATGAAACTGTTAGGTCACATCCTTTGTTGGGTGCACGTTGAAACTGAGAATCATTACTCCTATCCTTAGATGTGAGTAAAGGAGATACATACTAAGTCTGAGATATACTGGTTTTTCAGGGTATCCCTCTTTCTTTAAGGTGCAACAGTCTTGGAGATAGTATATTATATAAACAGAGGCTTGGGGTTCAGGGGAGCAAAACCATTGTGCAAAAAAAGTTTTGAACATTATAACAGGTTTTTCCAATTCACTGATCACTCTGTTAACACACACACACTCTCTCACCTACACTGAGTAGTGCTTGGCCTCTTCTGTTGCCACCATTAATCCCGGTTCCATTTCAGGGCTCGTTCTGTATCCCCCAGCCTGCTACCGCCATTAATCCGTTTGTCCCGGACGTTGTTATGCTGCCAAGCCTGCCATTAATGATCCCCGGCCACTAGTCTCACATAACCATCCGCCACTGCCATATCCCCGGCCACTTTGTGCTGCCATTAGTCTGACTCGCATTCCCGCCGATAATTTAACCGCCAGCCGGAAATGATGCGAACTCCTTGAGCTCAATTCCGACTTGCTGGTAGCCTGATGGTGCTGATGTCATCACGCACGTGATGATGTCAGCATCGACAGCGCGAATATTTAAAAAAAAGAAAAGAAAAATCGGAAATGAAGGGGTGCCACCCCTTCATTTGGACCCCAAAACTCGGTAAAAACCGAGTAATTCGGAACGGTTGGGAGGTCTGGTTCTGTATAATACTTTGTGGCTCATGCTAGCAGTGCTTCTCAGTTACTTCTGTATTGTGGTGTTTGCACATTCCTCAGTGGAATAATCTTGCCACATTATTGTGTCTTTCTATGTATGTATTCTCTGCCATAAGCATATCACAACCAACAACAAGGCATACAACTTTCTAATTCTTTTTTTTTTTTGCAGAACCTACATTTGTCTGGTTATCTCACATGTTCAATGGACTTTGTAAACTAATGTGTATGTAGTCCACTATCCTGGGCTCCTGTTATTAACCTTTCATCGTCTGGATTCAATCTTACTATATTTATGGCTTTTCCGCATTTTATCGTCTTACCTGATCCCTTCCTACATTCTTCCCTTTGTTTTGTCACACATTCATTTACTGTATGATTTTTGTCAACTTCTGGTTTGATTTCCATTCCTGCTTGCCAGTTGAATAATTCTACTGAACTAAGTGGAGTAGTCATTCAGTATTGTTTAAATCTGATGAGAACAGCAGATATGTATGGAGTCCCACGGCTACAGATCTATACATGTAATCAGTTTCTAGGAGGCCTATACCTCCTTCATGGCATGAAATATATAATCTTGGTATACACTGATATTTATATTTCACTTGTTAAACATGAAGCATTTTTATTCTTTTTCTGTCCAAATTATTCAATATCTTTTGGGAACAGCCAATCATAACAAAACTGGTAAGTTAATGCAGGATGGGTAAATCTGTTTATAGCTTGGACTTTATTCCTAGATGTCAAGGTTATTTTGTTTTCTTTTTTATTAAGAAGAAACATCTTTTTTAAATTATCACTTATAACATAGACATTTACATATATGGAAACAAATCACATTGACATATTTTAGTTGCAAGCATTATACATCACCTATACTCTATCCAATCATTGTCAGTCAAACATTACATAGCTCATTCAAATCTTGCCTTTTTTTTTTTAAACCTCACTCCTCCTTCAAAACATTATTCAGCATGTATTGCTCCCACAATTCTCATTTTTAAATGTCGCATCTCATTACACTCCCACAAATATATATTCCCAATTGCCTATTTCTTCCCCATCACACCTCCAACATTTGATATCTGCCAGTCTCCAAAAGTAGAGCTTTCTTTGGCTCAGCAGCAGTCTAACATATCCCTCTTTGAGGTCCTCCTGAGACTTACATTGCTGGGTGTTCTGACCCATCAGTGAGGAAGAATGAAAAAGACAACATCAGATAAAGAAGTTATGCACTCATCATAATGTTCCATCTGTGTTGTCCATTTTCATTCTTCATCACCTTCTCTCCCAGCCATCCCTGGGCTTATCATTCCTAGAAGGATTTTGGATGATATAAAAGCTTTCATGTTCCATGTTTCAGCCTTATTTTTTTTCTTTATCTGTCTTGTCTTTTAAGTCAGGAGGCAGTAGGCAGCAAAGTTGACCTGAGGAGTTAGATACACTAATGCATTATGGGAAGAGACAGGCACTTGAGAGTAGGATCCAAAGTCTAGAAAATGTGGCTGAGCCAGATCTGAGACCCATCAGTGAGGAAGAATAAAAATTGACAATATAGATGGAACATTCGAGTGAGTAAATAACTTCTTTTTTTCTAAAATGTAAGCTTTCTTTCCCCAAAGGGAATTTGTCTGCCCAGCAATAAAGGTAGCATAAGCCGACCATCAATCCTCATAAGCCTCAGAACAGGTTGCTGTTTGGTCACATGAAAGCTCTGAAGGGGTTGGTGCCCAAACCTCTGTTTGTAGTCAGTTCATTTGAATTTGACTGATGGTTTAGAGTAGACCCATGGAATGTACCCTGAAGCTTTGGAAGCTGTCCGATTGGTATATCATATGCAAGATATACACTATATAGTTAAGGCTACTGCAGCAGTGATCAATATGATGAACATAAATGTATACTTTAACTTTCAGGATTTTAAAATGTCGCATTCATATGCATGAAGTTTTTTTCTTGTGACTTTTTGGAATGTGGAGAAGT
>NC_056728.1:982643607-982648701 GCF_019279795.1 Protopterus annectens | reverse complement strand
ACCTAAACATGTGAACTTTTTTCTCAACCCTTTGTTTCAGAGCTTCAGCTATGTACAAACAGCTTTCTCCTAAAAACTTTACTCATTGATATTTACCTTGCTGTAATTATAACTGTAAAAAAATGTTTTAATTTTATTCTGTACCTCAGTGATTCTCACTGTTACGAGATGTAATCTCTGCCATATTGTATGAGTACTACATCCATAATTTGCTCTCTCTCTCTCATGTATTGTATTATATTGTTTTGTGTTATTTTTGGAGCTTTTCTCCCCGGGCCTCCGCTGAAAATGGACCTGTGTCCAGTCGGACTTTCCCGGTAAACAAATGTAAAATAAAATAAAAATAAACTTCCCTCCAATCTAAAGCCATTTGACATTCCGACATTTTAATTTGTGCAGAAGTTACTCACAGACTGACGTTTACTGAGCTGTAATGCTGACCTTAGCTTTTGAAAAAAACAAATTCCCAGGCTTTGTCAATAGCTCAAAGTGTAGAGAGGATTATTTATTTATTATATATTTATTTATTTTTGGAAAACATCTTTAAAACTGTTAAACTGATTACACACCCAGAAACACAGAAAAGTTATTGTGATTATGTAAACCACAAACTGCTGCAAGAAATCAAAGTCACATTAGCACTCTATGCTTATGTCCGAACAGATGAATCATACCTGTCAATTCCAAAAGAAGTAAAGTAGCTTAATAAGAAGGTTATTTGCAAGGTTACATGGCAGTTTATATTGGAAATAAGCAGAGATATTAAAAAGGCTCTGTTTTTCATAATTATGCCGAAAAGTCTTCCAAGGTAAATACAACTTCTGATTTAGTATGGAACCATACCTCTCAACCTTAGAGCAAGAAATCTGGACAAATCGAAAAATAAAAGTGGGACACAGGCCCAAAAATAGTTATGCATCACAGACACCATTGAAACAACTGTAGCTGCAAACATTATACATCACTTATAATCTTTCTATCCCGTCATTGTCAGGTAAATATTATGTGGCTCATTCAGTCCTGCCTTCTTTTGCATCAAAGAAAACCATGCTTTGAAATGACAAATGCATTAATATAATAAATAAAACACATTGCATCCACATCCTGCAACTTTCTACCTGCAAGCAACCACAGAGCTTTCACTGAAACTAGGGTTGCTTGTTTCCCCAGAATGACAGCTCTCCCTAATTAAGTCAAATGGTATACAATCAACCAGTATCTGGACTACCTGAAATAAATTAAATTATGGCCTGTAAATTGAAAGTACACTTTGTTTAATTAAACTATATTTCTAAGCCCACTTATTGTATTTTTTCAGTAACATCCAATATCCATTTCCAGGTCACTTTACAAGCACTGGCAGTGGTAGACTTGGCATCCTTCAGAACTCCACAGGCCCATGCTAATACAGTGTCCATTAAATGTAAATATCCATCCACTGTAAATGGCAAGAAGCTATGTCTTAAAAAATCTACTTCTGGCATGAATACCCAAGTATTAGGTTTTGAAACAAAGAAACATATTCTCCACAGTCCGAAAGTCTCTTGTCTTTAATAATCATCTATTGCAGCACTCCCAACACATAAGCACACACATACACACTAAAATCCCCAACATTTAAAAAAATGACATTGTGCCCACTTGAGTTGCCAGTATTGATGATCCACCAAAGCTATGCTTACTGTTGTCCAATTTATCACTGCTTAGAACCCACCAAAGAAAAAACAGTACTATGTGCTTTTTTGTTTGTCTGAAAAAACAATACAACTTTATATGCTACAGTCCCACATAGCCAGTCCACTACTGACCCATTAACCCTAGGCTGCTGTCTCATTCTTACTCCCTGGAACTGCATTACCTTGGATGACTACTTTTATTTCCTAAGCAAAAGACACAAATTGGAAGGTGAGGCAAAAATCCAGACATTCTTTGAAAATCCATTCAGTTAAGAGATATGTGTTCATGTTCAATACAACACTCTCCCTGTCAGGAAAGCCGCAATTTAATGAAAGTGTGCTCTTAATGTATGATGTATTTGTGAGCTAACTTGTTTGTGTTCGGTAGGTAGACTGATCATTGTTAGCCTCTTTGTGCATGCATATCTCTCTGTCATGCACACATATACACACACACACACACACACACACACACACACACACACACACACACACACACACACACACACACTCTTCTTCTACTTTCACGCACACAATTCTGCTTTCATGCATGCACTCACTCCATACTTACCTATTAACACAGGTAATTGCTGTCCCTTTCAAAGGCAACAGCGGCAAATCCATACATGAGTCCCTCTTCAGCGAGAACACACACACATACACTGATTGTTCGGTGCAAAATAATGGCGTAAACACACTGACCCATTTTTGGCTCAAAAACAAAACTAGAAGGGTGCTTTGGCACATGCGCACACCGACATTAGCATTACAGGTCACGGGAGTGAAAAACACAAAACAAAAAAAGTGTTTTGGGGCATGCGTACATCGATGTTGCAGTTAGAGGTTGAGGGCCGCATGGAAGAGCACTGAGGGCCGCATGCGGCCCGTGGGCCGCAGGTTGGACACGTCTACATTATACAGTCATTCTGCCATTAGTATATCACACCTAGCAAACAAGATGTGTGACTGTTTCCATTTCTGTTTTACTGAACCTACATTTGTCTGTTTCTCCCATGTGTTCAATGGACTTTGTAAACCGACGTGTAAGTAGTCCACTATCTTTGGCCACCAATATTAACCTTTCATCTTTTGGTTTAAATTCAACTCTGCTTAACAATTCCTGGGTTCAGTCCTGATCAACATGAGGTTGTTACAAGACTTTTCTGTATTTGCAAATGTATTATGCAGTTTCTATATTTCTTGCCTTATCTGATCCTTCAGCGTATATTCTTTATTTTCTTTTTTGGCACATTCAGTTGCTGCCTAATTTTTATCTACTTCTGGTTTGATTTCCATTCCTACTTAACACAGATATATAGTTTTAATGCATCCCTCAAAAAGATAAGAAGTCTTTACACTTTGTTGTTTCCTGGGAGTCAAACTGTAGCCATGACCTAATTTGTTAAGTAGACAGGTTAATGGGTTAAGGGCAAGACTAAAGAGCAGTGGTGACAAAATATCCCCCTTTGAATTTTTACCCCTGGAATAGTAATTTGTCCTTTATCATGGCTTATGTTCAAAGTGGTTTGCCACATGAATGTAATTGATCAGTGTAGGGTGTATTTTATACATTTGTAAGCACTCTTTTATCCATGACTGTGGGATGCTGGCAAATGCTTTTTTGTGGTCTGTCCATGCCAAATGTAGATTCTTCCCCTTTTTTACAATTATCCATTATGACTTTAACAACAAATGACCCTTTGTTCCGTATGACTTTCTTTTCTTTTCCTTTTGTTCTGCCATGGCTGAGTTTTCTTCTAAATGACTATAAACTCTATCGGCATCAGTTCCAGCATATAATTTAAACATCGTCAGAAGGCAAGTTATTGGTGTACAGTTTTCAGGATAGCTTGCAGGATCGCTCTTAAGGGGGAGCATTATTTTTCCTGCATATAAATGGTTCTTACTTATGGCTACATCTTCATGTAAAGATGTTAATATTTAGCCAGAAGATATGTACTGCTTCTGGGTTTGGGGTTTCCAGTTTAGGAGCTTTTCTTAATTTTGTTTCAGTTTCTCTGGCTGTAACTTCATCCCATTTCTTATCCTGTACATTTGAACTTATTCTTTCTTTTACTACTTTTATCTAATCAACAGCTTTGTTATGTTCCACAGGCTCTTCATTGATATTTCTACAAAATGTGGTTTTTCCCTTTTTTGGGGGGAGGGTATTTCAATTCCTTTTGCTTTGTTTCCCAATTCTCTATTAAATTTTTTTGAGGTCATCAATAAAATGCTTACTTTGTACTTTTCCTTCATAAAGCCTAGCCAACAAGATTCCCTGGCTTACGCCACCCAAGAAAGTTATTTTCCTGTGCCACTGTTGAGCAGAGACACAGAAGTGATCCCTGGGGTGTATTTCCTATTTCCCATCCACTCATCAAGATTTTTCTTGAAGAGTGCTAATGAAGAACTTTGCTTAACATAGATGGGTAGCCTGTTCCAGAGTATGGGAAGTCTCTGGGACAGGAATCTATCCCTCCAGCTTGTCCTGTTTATTGTAGTGACAAAGTTTAGGTCCTTAGAGTGTGTAACTCGGAGAGATTGGGATTTCTTTAGGTGTAGCATGTCCAACAGCTCTGGGTTTGACATAGCTTTATATGTTAGGCAGAGATCACCTCGGAGTAGGCGATATGCTATGGAGTAAAGCTGGAGTTTTTTGATATGGTCAGTGTAGGGCATTTGTTTGAGGTCAGTAATCCTCTTTGTGAGGTACTTCTGTGGCCTTTCCAGCTGCTGCAGATGTCTTGTGAGGTACATTCCAAAAGGGGCATTGTATTCTACAATGGGTCTAATGAGTGTCGAGTAGAGGGGAACAATGACCTCTTTTTTCCTGGATGAGAACCCTTTTATAAAGCGGTGTGCCACATAGAAGGACTTCCTGACTGCTGTGGCGATGTGACTATCAAAGGTGAGACTACTGTACACCTGAGTCCCAAGGTCTCTTATCACACATTCGGTGTTAAGTAGATTGCTGCCTATGTGGTAGGTCATGGGTACAGAGTTTTTACCAAAGGGGATGACACTGCACTTTTTGGCATTGAGTTTGAGGCCATGGCTCTGACACCAGGCATCTGTCTCAGCGAGGCCCTTCTGTAGGATGAGCACATCATTTGGGGACTTGACTATGGCTCCTAGTTTGCAGTCATCTGCAAATTTCGTTAGCCAGAGGCCTTCTGTGTTAGCCTGTACTTCAGAGAAGTAGATACCAAATAGGGGAGGTCACAGGACGGAACCCTGTGGTACTCCACTAGACACTGCTTTGAGGTCAGATTTGGAGTCTGTAACTTCTACAGTGTGGGTTCTGTCAGTGAGCCAATTGGCAACCCATCTTGTGACATAGGGATTTATACCTAGTTTAGCTATAATTCCAGAATGGAGGATGGTGTCGAAAGCCTTGGCGAGGTCAAGATAGGCT
>NC_056728.1:982606107-982638607 GCF_019279795.1 Protopterus annectens | reverse complement strand
TTGGCTTCCTTTTTTTGAAGGATAGCGTCTTGGTTATGTTGGAAATGGCACGATCCATGCACTCATGTATGTGCTTATACAGTGCATTTGTGTAAGATTCAGCAGTCTTACTTCTATTTTCCGTCTGCATGGGTATCATGAAGTTTGCCACTTCTGTCTTAAGAAGCATGAAGTTGGCTTTGGAGTAGTTTTTGACGGTAGTTTCCTTAATGGGGGCTGGGGGTGGGATATGTATGTCTAGGGTGATTAGCTTGTGGTTAGATCTGACCAGTGAGGAATTGACCTCTGGCGTGAAACACCAGTTACCCATATTGGTAATGACCAGGTTCAGGATATTGCTGCCCCTGGTGGGGGTGTGAACAAGGTGATCCAAGGCATTAGAATTTATGAATTCCAGAAAATGTTGAGTGAATGAGTTGGTACATGAGAAGTTTTCCCAGCTGATGGTGGGGTAGTTGAAATCGCCCATAATTAAGGTATTGAGTTGTACCTTAATATTTTCCAGTATCTTAAGAAATGAAGAGTGGGAATTCTGGGGCATGATGGGGGATCTGTAACAAGCTACAACCTGGATTGCATTCTTGCCCAGTGTTAGTTGCAAACAGCCCAAGGTTTCTTGTCCTTTATAATGTTTTTCATGAATCTGTTGCATTAATAAACACAAATTTTCATGTACATCTTTTGACAGTCTTTATTGTGCAAGTATTTTTATTTCCTCTAATTTCTCTCTTAATATTTTTTATTATCGTCTGTCTGGTAATTCTGGGCTTCTTGCATAATAGTAACAATGCACAGTTTCTTTCTTATCCTCAACAGTCTACTCTGTCATCTTTATGGCTCGTTTTAGCCTTTCAGTTTTTTGCGATTTTTGTGGACTACTTCCTTCTTCAGCAGGGAGGCCATCCTCCCCTAAGCCTGGTCTAACCCCATTGTAGAAGTATTTCTACATCTTGGGGATTCAACACTGTCAGGTTAAGGAATGCAGTGTGTGAACCATTTTTCCCTCATTGATTGCTTTGGTGACCTTCTCAAAGAAGTCCACCAGGTTGAGTAGGCATGACCTTCCCTTGATGAAACCAGATGGGTAGGGTCCAGTGTCTGAAGGTTTCCTATGTCATTATAAATCATTTCCATGATAATTATTTCCATGGCTTTGCATATGAGACTAGTAAGACATATGGGTTTGTAGCTCCCAGGATCTGTAGATGGCCCATGTTTGTGCAGAGGGATGACCGATGCTATTCTTCATTCATGATGCACGAGGCATGTTTGGAGGCTACAGTGGAACAGCAGTTCCAGAGGACCTGATAGATCATGAATCATGCTATTTAGAAGGCATCCTGGGGTATTGACTGGGCCCATTTATGCAGTGTTTTTGGCTTTAGTGAGAGCATTAAGGATCTTTTCCCTAGTGATAGCAGGGGGAGTCATATTTGATGGTATTTCTTGAGGGATAGTTGGAGGAGAGAGAGGCAAAGTTGGAGCTGAATTTGTCAGCTAGTAGGATTGCTACATCTTCTGGTTTCAGTATAGGTAGCTCCGTTTACACTGAGCTCTGCACACAATTGTGTATTGCCTTTGAGATTGCGAATGCTTTGTGGTTATCCTTGGCCTGGGAGGCCAAATTTATCTCTCATTTGGCTTTGGCAGATTTGTCTTCTGAGTTGTTTGTTTAGCTTGCTGAGAGTGCTTTTATTCTGCTGGGTGCTGCAACTCCTAATTTTTGCCATGATTTTCTTCCTTCTGTTATAAGTCCTATTGATGAGGTGATTCCACCAAGGTGTCTTGTTAGTTCTGTACTTCTTCCTAGTGGGTACAGCTGCCTCTATGCAGCTATTGGCATGCTTGTATGGGGTTTCTGTGAGCAGTTCTGCGTAAACAGCATTGTTCTCAGGGTTTATGGGGACTTGAAATTTTGCCATGTTATCATGTAATAGTAGGACGTTAGCTTTAGAGTGGTTCCTGAATATTCCAGGGTTAGCTGGGATTCCAGGTTTTATTTTTACTTCAAAGGAGACCGTTCTGTGGTCTGATCTTACAAGAGAAGATATTACACTAGGGGGTGTGCAGAACTTTCCCATATTAGTGAGGACCAGATCCAGTAGGGTTGCACCCCTTGTTGGCATATTGACAATCTGGTCCAGGGAGTTTGTGTTTACAAAATTCAGGAATCTCTGTCCCTGTATGTTTGGTGTCGTTTATGATTCTGAGTTAATAGTGGGGTAATTAAAGGTGCCCATGAATATGGTATTGGATTGTATGTTATTTCTAATAAGTTTAAATACATGTTATGGGTTTCTTGGGTCACAAAGGGGGACATATAGCTTCCAAGGAAGTGGTATTGGATTTTGCCTATGGTGATTTTAATGTGGAGAAGCTCAAGTCAATTGCCCTGCCCAGCCTTGTGGTATATTTATTTCTGATGTAAACTGAGACACCTCCACCTTTATTCCCATCTGTGTAGTAGCTCCTGCGTGCTGAAAAACTTTGCATCCCCTTTGAATGACACAAGAAACTAAGCCAGTTATTAAAGTCAGTCATCTTTTGTTCATACTGGCGCATCTTCCCTGGAAGAGGTAAAATGCTGCTCAGTGCAACGCTCATACCGGCATGGGACACATTTTCTGAGAGCTCCACAATGTCTCTCTTCAAATAGTCCAGGGTTGTACATTTCAGTTCATTTACACCCACATGGACTATGACTGAGTCATACTGGTATTTGTGGTCCAATGACCTGAGTGCATGCATAATGTGGTGGATCCTGGCCCCTGATAACCAATTGACCATGATGTTCTCCTTACTCAGCCTGGTGACAGGGACATCAAGTGTGTCTCACAATGGAGTCTCCAATGACTAAAATGTAGAATTCTGTGGTGGCTTGCCTTATGAGCTTATAAATAGAGGCTCCATGACATGTGGCTGCATTTGTTGATGTGGGTGTTTTAAAAGACTGCTTTCAGGGTTGCTGTGGGAGTTTGATATGTGTACTTCATCTAGGAGGTATTTGGGGTTTAGGTAGGTTACATTTAAGTGCCTAAGGATATGTGAGTCTATTTTTAACTGTAAGCAGTTTTTGCAAAACACTGTAATAAACACAATTTTTTTCTTGTTCTGTAAGAAGCTGTAGCCTCAAAAAACGGAAAAGTGGCCAACTCATCTAATGTAGTAAATAGGTGCATATGTGTTGGCACAGTCTGCGACTGTATGTATGTGTCATGTCTTTCAACTTTTACCTCAGAATTATGGAGAAAGAAAACATAATTAGGAAAAGGATTCCATATTAGATGCTCTTACTGTTGCTATTGACTCAAAATAATTTCCAAATTTAGAAGGGATGGAACAAGAGTTTGAAAACAAATTAGATGTGATCCTTCAATTTCAGGAGAGCTGAGAGGACCTTGTGTGCATGTGTATTGCGCCTTTATGGTTTATGACTGAAAATGGATTACTTTTTGGTTTCATTAAATTAAATAAATACTTATATGCATACATACACACACCCATAAATAAATGAAATATTTAGTAGCAAGACTTCAATAACAAGATGGAAGAGGGTTGCTAATAGTATTCACTATCTTCACAGAAACCCAGCTGTGAATCCCCCCCCCCCACTGGTTGTCTTTTTGTGTTGTAAGTGGTGGTGATGGTAGATAAAGGCTAAAACAATGTGCTAATAGCTTGTGTTTGTGTTGTACCAATTTGCAACCATTTAAAGATCATCACTTGCGAATGTTCTTCTCTCTCATTTTATGAGATTGCTTACTAAAGTTCATGCCTATACTTAGATAAATATATGAATATGTGAGTAAATGGGACTTAGACCTAAACGGGCTGAAAATGTATTATGAACTGCAGCTGACCTAAGTAATACATTTTTATTTTATGTTAATCAGGCAGAACATAACATAGCCAGACTCTTATAGTAGTCTTCCCTGCGGGTAGATAGAAAAATCAAACTCTGATTTCATCCACAAAAGACTGAAAGAAAAGAATATTTACTTTTCTTTATGGAGGGGCAAACAACCTAATTTTGAAAAAAAAATTGATTTGCTGTTCTTACTGGTTTTGTCCTGAATTCTTATATTTATCCAAACTGGTTATAAACATTGCAAGAGAAGTACTCTATTTGACATGTAAAGCCAACCTATTTCACAAATGTGGAATGCATTTGGGTAAGTTACTTATCATGCCATCTGGTATTGTTGATATGATGGTGTAGGTTTATAACTAGTTTTATTGAGGTGATGGTGATCTTAGAGTGTTGGGTCATTCGTGGCATGGGAATTTTAGTGGACCCCCTCAGGAATGTGTAGCACACTTTAGATAGAGACAGGTCCTTCTTAAGTCTCAATGGCTCATTAACTAGCACATTTACTTTGCTGCTCTAAGATCAAAAGGCTGTGGGTTCTATTCCCACACCATGTAGTTGGATTAATTTACTTCCTGTATCCTTTCTGGATAGGAGCAGCAGGTGTTGAGCCACGTCTACTACTAGCACCATTAAAACAGGGGAAAGAAACTTGGCTAGGCTTGTAAAGGCCCCTGGGCCATCAGCCTAGTAACTTCCTATGATCTTATGATCATTCAGTATATCAGAGTAGCTAAGGTTAGTGAGATCTGAGAACTTTTTCTTGAGGAAACAATGAAGTATTTTGAGTCATTTTCAGTACTCCATGAGGTATGTGCCAATGGGGGCATTGTTTTCAGTGACATGTTTAATAAAGGATGAATACAGTAAGCTTCTTTGGACCTTAAGGAGATACCACAACAGATAAGCTGTGAAAGGTAGAAGGATTTTACAACTGCAGAGGCATGGTGGTCAAAGGAGAATCTGTCATCAATATAGACACTGATGTACGTACCTGGTGACTGTGACAGAGTGATATATCTGTATGGTAAGTGGTACAGATACAAGCTTTACCGATATAAACTATCCTGCATTTCAAGGCATTGAAGGTAAGCCCATGGTTGGTGGTGTTCTTGCTGGAGATTTTGAATATTAGAATGAGATTTGATAACTACACTCATTTCACAGCCATCATCAGACTTCATTCCAGGGAAGTATATACATACAAACGTATGCATGTATGGATATCTATATATATATATATATATATATATATTTTTATTTATTTATTTATTTATTTTTATTTTACATTTGTTGACCGGGCTAGTCCAACTGGATATATATCCGTTTACAGTAGAGGCCCGGGGAGAAAAGCTCCACTACATGTGAAAAAAATATCACTTATATATCACAAAAAGTTATTATAAACAATATAAAAGTTTAAAAGTTTAAAAAGAGAGATTACAAAGTCAAATCTAAGAACATATAAGATAAGTACAACAATTTGAAAAATAGGCTAGCTTTTAAGAAGTAACTCTCAACAATAGAAGTGTAAGTTTTGAGCTCAGTGAGGGGGAAGGGTAGCAAAAATTAATGTGGGGAGACATACTTTCAGTCGGGATTAGTACAAGGACATAGCCATAGAGTTTTAAGATGTTCCTTGATATGTTTTTTGAAGAGTGTGGTAGAGTCTTGATTAGTCATATGTTGAGGTAGTTGATTCCAATGTTTACCTATGGAATTTGAAATTAATGCATCTCCAGCTTTATTGTAAGATTTAGTTGAGGATAGTAGGAGTTTATTAGCAGAGAAGTGTGGCTAGATTTTTATAAGGAGAAATCAGTCTAGCCAGGCTAGGAGTATTATCTGGGAAGTGAAGGGTCTTGTGAATGACTAGTAATTGTTGGTAGAGGATGTGGTTGTTAAGCTCTAGCCAGTTTAGTTGTTTGAGGTTGTGACAGTGGTGAGTTCTAAGGGGAGTAGCAGTAATGAATCTGGCTATACTATTATAACAGGTAGAGAGTTTGCTAATGTTATTTTTAGATAAGGAAGTATATATAGCTGAGGCATAGAAAAGGGTGGAAATCAGGTGGGTCTGTGCAATGTTTTTCCTGGCTGCTGGGGTAAGGAAGGGTTTAATTCTGTAAAGTGTCCCAATTTTTTATTAACAGCTTTAATAGTGGTGTTAATATGGTCATCAAAGTTAAGATGATCGTCAATGGTTACACCTAATAGTCGTGTGGTTTTATCAGGGTTAATAACTGTAGCATTATTTGAGGAGATAGTGAAGGAAGGTATAGGAGATTTATTAGTAGGAGTAAAGAGAAGAAGCTTAGTTTTTTTGGCGTTAAGGAGGAGGCAGTGTTGCATAAACCATTTTTCAACGTTTTGGAAAGTTATTTGGGTGATAGACTGGAGGGAGGAAACATCTTTAGCAGTGCAGATCAAAGTCGAGTCATCTGCATATTGGATGCAGGTAGCTTGTGTCACATTCAAATAGAGGTCATTGATAAATAAAGAGAAAAGAAGGGGTCCTAGGATTGATCCTTGAGGAACACCAATATTTACTGGAAGTAAGCTTGATAGATTGTCCCCCCAAAGCACTGATTGTTGCCTGTTTACTAGATAACTTCTAAACCATTGTAAAGAATGTGAGCTCAGAGAGAAAAGGTTAAGTTTATCAAGAAGAATATTATGGTTAACCATATCAAAAGCTTTTGATAGATCTATGAATAGTGCTGAGGAGAAACAATTATTATTGCGATTATTATTTATGGTGTCAGAGAAGGAAAGGAGAGCAGTGGTAGTGCTGTGGAAAGGTCTAAACCCATGTTGACAGTCAGCTAGAAGTTTGTTTTGAAGAAGGTAGTTAAGAAATTGTTTGTGTATGCATCTTTCCATTATCTTAGCTAATGGGGACAGTAAGGCAATGGGTAAAGTTGGAGAGCTCAGTAGAAGAGCCCCTTTATGTAAAGGAATTATGTGAGATATTTTCCAAATGGTGGGATGTTTCTTTCCGAGATAGTCCTATTAATCAAAATAGATACAGGGAGATAAATAGCTTTGCAGCTATTTGTAAGTATTCAGAAGGGAGTTTGTCAGCAGATGGGGTACAAGGTTTGAGTTTACTGAGAAGCTTGTAAATAATGGATGAAGAGACAGGTTGAATTTGAAAGGCTTTAGATGAGACTGGAAGGGTATGTTGTGGGGATACAGTAGGAGTGGGTAACGAATTAGCTAGGGTTAGTATGGCTTCTGTAAAGTATTTATTAAAGGCATCAGGGATCTGAGAAGCATTGTTGAGGTTATAGCCAGAAGGGATGGGAGTAGGCGAATATCCTGGTTTAAGGAGTTTATTAACACCTGACCAGAATTTTTGAGGGGTATTTTGATTGGCTTTTTGTAGGTGAAGATAAAATTCTTTTTTGTCTCTAATAGTATCTTTCTTGGTGGAATTTCTTAATTGTTTGAAAAGGAGATGATCAGATGGACATTTGGTAGCTCTCCATTTAGCCCAGATTTTGTTTCTAAGGATCATTTTTTCTTTAGTTTGTTTTGTTAGCCATGGGGCAGTCTTGGCTCTTAACCTAGTAGAGCGTAATGGAGCGTGCTGATCAAGAACTTGAAGGAAGGTTTTGTTAAAATAGGCCACTGCTTCATTAAGTTCTAGGTGTGTCAAAGGTGACCAGTCACATGCTTGCAGTTCAGCAAGGAAGTTATCAGGGTTAAAAAATCTTTTTGAACGGCATATTCTTAGATTCTGGGTATTAGGATTATTTAATTTTTGTCTGAGGACATATGTAAGTACATGATCGCTAATGCTATCTGGTAGGGTACCAGGAGTATAGCTATTGTGGGGGTGATTAGTAAGGATCCAGTCCAAAATTGTCTCTTTATGATTTGGTTTATGGATTCTAGTTGGAGTTGTTATTAATTGGGAGAAACCATAAAGATTAATATGGTTGGTAGGCTGTTGGGATGAGCAGGTTTTCCAGTCAATGTTAAAATCGCCAAGTATTACGGTTTCTTGGGGTAGGTGGATTGCAAGTGAACTGAGTAAGTCTTCTAATATTTGAATATTATTACCAGGGGGAAGGTACATGCAAATTATATAGATAGCTTTATTGTTGTTGATCTGAAGTTTGGTTGACAAAATTTCTGCTTTATTGCCTGTTAATGGAAGCTCATTAAAAAGGGTAATTTGTAGATTAGATTTATAAATTATGGCTATACCGCCACCTTTTTTCTTCATGCGATCATTTCTAAGTATGTTATAGCCAGGAGGGGTAATTTCCTGGTCTTGTGTAGAGGGTTTTAACCAAGTCTCTGTGAGACATAATATATCAAATGCATGTAGGTGAAGGAGTGCATGGAGGTGGTGAATTTTGTTGTTTACGCTTCTAATATTCAGGTGTGCTATTAGAAGGGAGTTGGTTGCTTTCGTACATGAGGAATGAAGAGGTGACAGGTTAAAATTTGAATCATATTCATTCATGATAGAGGGACCAGGATTTGGATGAACATCACCATGTAGGAGGAGGTGGTGATGGGAGAAAAATAGTGTTTTTAGAATTTTTAGTGAGATAGTAAGAATCTTTTTATTAAAGCAGAAGGTCATATGAGATATTCTATGGTATTTTGGTAGTAAATATTTGGAAGAGCAGGTAATGTTGCTATGATTAAGGGTACTAAAAAAAGAGGAAGGTAGAGTTTGTTGCAGATGAGGGTTTTGTTCAAATAAAGTGTATATTTCAAAAGAGGTGGTGTAGTAGGATAAAGAAAGAGAGGCTGTAGTAATAGTAAAGAGAAGGATATGTAAGCAAACTGTTTTAAGTGATGGTGCCATAGTAGTGACTATCTAAAAGGGTAGTAAATGTTATAATGGATGTTCAAATTAGGAACAAGTAGATCAGTATTGAATGTGTGAAGTAGGGAGTAAAGAAGATTTATAATCAGAAATTATTATAGGAGATAGTTAGATTGAGTTAAATACGATGTAAATGTTACATAGGTAGTTAGTGAAATTTCAAGTAGGGCAAAGTATTAAAATAATATAAGATGAGAATGCAAGAGACCGTGTGAAATTGAATTTGGAAGTAGATATGAGTCGGTTAGTTTTAGAGTTGGAAATAATAGATGGAAGGTTAAGATGGAGGGGAGGGAAGAAAGAGAGACCAAAGTTGAGGGGAGGGGTTTAGTAAGATGGTTGGTTATTGGGCAGGAGAAGTGTTTAGTGAAGTATAAGTTAAGGACCCCTGGGGGTGGGTGGGATATGGGGGTAGGGAGGGGAGCGGAGCGGGGCAGACACAAAAGGGTGAGAGCAGTGGAAGAGAAAACAATCAGGAAGTAATTAGCCAAGGTAAGTAGGCTGGAAACAAGCGATGATGTGAAGATAAGGAGAAACAGTTTGGGTATAGGTACAAGGGAGGCTTAGAAGTAGAAGAAATGGTAAGGGTAGACTCAAGGATGGAGTGATATAGCAGTAAGAGGTAGATGTATGCAGAACTCTAAAAGGAAGGACTACAAGGAAAAGGAGATAGTCAAGGAAAACGCATAACACAGTTAGCAAAGGAAGAGAAACTACAGTAATTTCAAGGGAGAGAGAGAGCACTATAGGTGGGATGAGATAATAGAGTAGTTTCAAGGGAGAGAGCACTGTAGGTGGGAATGGAAGTACAGGAAGCACGAGTAGTCTAGGGGTAATACTATATAGATAGTTCTCTACAGAACCAAGGAGACAAATTAAGGGGTAATACAGTTAAGGTAGCCAGGCAGGCAGGCGGCAGCGGTTGGCTGCTGGCAGACACAGGCAGAATTTTAGTACATATATAAGAGAGGAAAAGCAAATAATACTAAAATAACACTCTTAAAAAAGTAATATCACAGAGACATACAGTATTAAGTTAGAGTGGTTCTATCCAGGGTGTTTAGTTAACCCAGGGGCGAAAACCCAGGCAGCTTTGGAGGGTGGAAAATTGCAGTCTTAGGAGTCCAAACAGAGCACTTCCAGGGGTTGAGAGTAGAAAAAGGTACGTTATACCAGCTAGCAAAATGATAAAAATAAAAAGAAAAAATAAGCAGACTGTTAATAATTGAGGTTAGGACAAATCAGAACATCTATACATAAAACTGACATTATTTTACAAAAACATATTGGCACACACAGTGAATATACAAACGATTAGGCATCTAGAATACAAATATCAGACTAACTCTTTAAGTGTCGACAGATAGGCACCTTAAAACCTAAAAACAATCCCTATCACAAAAATGTATCCATCAGCGACAGTCAGTGAAAACACATTAGAATCCTCCGAGGTCAAAAAAGACTACAAACTCAACAGAGGTTACACCTACATAAGAATGCAGTACCGCACATACTGCTGCCCTAATAGCATCTAACAGTCGCAAGCCCAAGTTAAATTGCTAAATCAACAGCTGAAAAGTGTACTATAAAAAACTACCAGTTAAAGCAACATAACACACGCTTTGAGAATTGGGAAAAGTGTTAAATACTACTAGCTAAAAAGATATCAAGATAAAGATAGCGGCAGATAACTAATAAAACAAACTAATCCCCTAAATCCACTACTAAAGCAAACCAGAATACTAAAAATCACTCTAGCGACAACAGGATAGAGAATACTATATAGTAGATAGCTAATTCAGTTAATGCGCAGAGCATTGAACTGGCGAGCGCTACTGTTGGTAAACCCCCACACACGTGGTACTTAAGAAGTATAGGCACAAAACTATTGTAGAGCAAAAATCAGAACACGGAAACACAGCCGCTAAAAATAACCCCCACATCAAGTACAAAAGCACAGGCTTACAGCGATACTAATGACTAGCAAGAAAACAAATAAAGCCAGACACAATATGACAATAATAGCTCCCCACACCAGCAAATACAATGCTAAGCTAACAGGACTGTTCAAGGCTAGCTCAGAAATATCTAAAATTCTACACATAAACAAGTCGTTACCCTAGTATAACAGAGAGTCGCTAAATGCTAGAGTCATAAATCTAGCTTCCTATCCTAAAACGCCAAACAAGTATAATCCTAGAAATAACTAACCTCGTGAGAGCCATAACAGATACGAGTCCAGGTATTATAACAATAAACACCTACCAACCTTAAAAACACACAACCAAGTATGCTAGGTGCTAATGTATCTAAGTGAGAACCGCGTTGCAAACATAATGGTTCCGTCTGTAACAGGTATGTTACAGAGAATTACAGGAGAATTACAAGTCTATAATGCAAGTAAATAACTACAGCTCAGAAATGCAACATTACAAAGGAACCGAGTAGGTATTAGGCTACTCTTAGATTAATATAAACAACTTATAAGGTTAAGCTCTAAACCTAACATTTGCCAGAAATATGTGAGGCACAACAATCAAACCTACCATCCACCGTTCCATCAGCAGCCACGGGCAGAGGGGGAAAAGCAAGATGGCGCCCTAAGGGAACTACCCCCATTTAACAGTTCCGGAAGGGAAATAGTAAACCAGGGGGCGGGCAGAAAATTCTAATCGCACTTAGGTACTCAGCTAAGAGTATATATATATATATATATATATATATATATATATATATATATATATATATATGTTGACAGGGCTAACTGGATATATGTCCATTTTCAGTAGAGGCCCGGGGAGAAAAGCTACAAGCATCAGCAGTGACAAAGAATACAATATATAGTGACAAAGAATACAATATATAGTAATAGACAAATTAATTACAGTACATTGTTTACATTGAGGGTCAGATAAACTTGTACAGAGTCCTTTTGTAGGTTTAAGCTAAGATGAAATACAGAGAGCAAACATTTGAGAGAGAGCAATCAAAAAAAAATTTTTTTTTAATTGGAATTTTTTTTTTAATTTATTTTTTTTTCAGTAGTATGAAGGAAATCATTATTACAGGTAGCAACATAGAACAGTGGAATAGAGAAGTGTAGAGAGAGCAAGAAGGGGAAAGAGATATCAGTCAGGGTTAGAGCAGGGACAAAGACAGTGAGTTTTAAGATATTCTTTAAGATGCTTTTTATAAAGAAGAGTGGAAGCAAGGGTGGAAAGTTCACTAGGAAGCTGGTTCCAGCTTTTTCCTACTGTGTTGGTGAAAAGTTAGCCCCCAGCTTTGCTGTTGGATTTAATAGTGGAAACTAGAAGCTTATTAGCTGAGCATAGTGTTGCAAGATTTTTGTAGGGGGTAATCAGATTAGTGAGGATTGGGGTATTATTAGGGTGGTAAAGGATCTTTTGGGTGATAACAAGTTGTTGACAAAGTAGTTGGTTCTGCAGTTCTAACCATCCCAGTTGTTTTAGGTTGAGACAGTTGTGAGTTCTAAAGGGGGTGCCAGTGGCAAATCTGGCTATGTTATTGTAACTGGTGGAAAGTTTGGTAAGGTTGTTTTTAGATAGATTGGTATATATTGCAGAAGCATAGAACAGGGTACAGATCAGGTGGGTCTGGGCAATAGTGATTCTGGCAGAAGGGGTAAGGAAGGGTTTGATTCTGTAAAGGGTGCCTAGTTTTTTTGTTGACAGACTTTATTGTAGAATTAATATGGTCATCATAGCTAAGGTTGTTATCAATTGTTACTCCCAGTAGACAGGTTGTAGTGTCAGGGGATATGTTAGTTCCATTGTTAAGAGGTTACTGTGAAGTGTAGTTAAGGTGACTTATGTGTAGGAGCAAAGAGTAATAATTTTGTTTTTTTGGGGTTCAGAAGGAGGCAGCGTTGCATGAAGCAATTTTCAAAACTGTTAAATACTGTTTGGGTGAGGGACTGGAGAGAGGTTATGGACCTGGCTGAACAAATTAAAGTTTTGTCATCTGCATATTGTATGCAGGTGGCTTGAGGAATTTTGGTATGTAGATCATTAATAAACAATGAAAAGAGAAGAGGTCCTAAAATAGAGCCTTGTGGTACTCCAATGTTCACAGGGAGGGATGTAGAAAGATTATTATCCCAATGAACTGCTTGCTGTCTGTTTTCCAGATAGGATTTAAACCATTGTATTGCTTGTGGATCAAGTGATTGGGATTTTAGTATGTCAATAAGCATGTTATGGTTCACCATATCAAAGGCTTTTGAAAGGTCAATAAATAGTGCAGAGGAAAAAGTGTTATTGCTACGATTTTTGTTTATGGAGTCAGAAAAGGATAGCAGGGCAGTTGCTGTGCTATGGAATGGCCTAAAACCATGTTGACAGTTGGCAAGTAAATTATTTTGGAGAAGGTGGGCAAGTAGTTGTCTGTGAATGCATTTTTCCATTATTTTGGCTATTGGAGAGAGTAAGGCGATAGGCTGAAAGTTGGAGAGCTCAGTAGATGACCCACCTTTATGTAGAGGGATGATGTGGGATACTTTCCATATGGAAGGGATTTTGCTTTCTAAAATTGTTCTATTTATAAGGATGGAGATGGGATAGGCAATGACTTTAGCTGCAATTTGCAGGTATTCAGCTGGAAGACAGTCAGCAGAAGGGGTGCATGGTTTAAGTTTTTGAAGGAGGTTGCAAATGAGGGATGTAGGTACAAGTTGTATATGAAAGGTCGGAGATGGAGTATTAGTGGTATTTAATGGGGAAGTGGTAATAGTTGGTAATGTATTAGCTAGGGTTAGAATGGCTTCAGTAAAATAGTTATTAAAGGCATCAGGAATCTGGTTAGAGTTATTATGGTTGAATCCTGAAGGGGCAGGAGTTTTAAAGTGCCCTGGCTGAAGAAGTTTGTTAATGCCTGACCAGAATTTTTGTGTTTTTTTGTTGGTGGGTTTGTTGGAGGTGAAGGTAATAGTCTTTTTTGTCTCTGAGAATGTCTTTCTTGGTGGCATTTCTTAACTGTTTAAAGTAAAGGTGATCTGATGGACTTCTGGAGGCTCTCCATTTGGCCCAAATTTTATTTCTGAGGAGAATCTTTTGCTAGTTTGTTTTGTGAGCCAGGGGGCAATTTTGGTCCTTATTTGGGAAGAGCGATAGGGGGCGTGGTAATCTAGGATTTGAAGGAATCTAGTATTAAAGTAGTATTCAAAATGGCCAATGAAGTAAAGTTCTCTTGGAGAATGGGTAGTGTGGTTAAATGATATAAAACTTAAAAGTGCAACATATATAGCAAAAAACTTGCATAAATTTCCAGTACTTAAATTAAATGCACTTACAAGATATTCACGCTGTGAATGCAGTTATACCATAGCGAAATGATGGCTTCAAAGTTTCCAGTCTTATGATGGCTTCAAAGTATCCAATCTTTTTGATCTGATATACAAAGTATCCACACTGAAGATGTAGTAGCTGCTATGTGACTGTGATGAACTGTGATAACAGCTTAACCAGTCTAACAGATCAAATAAAATCTAATAGCTTTAATGGCAGTTAAAATCCTTTTATTGTATAGAAATTTAAAATCTTCATGTCAAGTTAAAATCTTCATGTAGAATAAAACAGTCCCTATGTATTCCAAACGATAAGCGCTTTCGGTATCTTCTTCAGATCGATCGCCAATAAACTGACAACAAATAATAAACTCCACCCCTAAGTAATACAGTACTGCAAACATATGTGTATTGTAAATGTCAGTCACAAAAACTTGTGACTAATAGGCTATGTAATAGTAATGACCTGGGAGATGGAAAGCAACTCCCTACTGATTCCATCTTAAGGCACATTTTAAATTTAATGTCTCATTTAAGCCAGGGTAACTTTCTGCATTGAGGCGGAGTTGCCATCTTAATTCCAACACTTGTAATAAATTGTCACTGTCACCAAAAAAAGTAGGTAATCTCTCCAGAATTATAAAAGAAAACTTAGAAAAGCCAGTGCATGTGAGACTGTGTTTTGCAAGGGCATTCGAACTGTATTTGGTTCTAATGGAAAAGTTAATTCTGTCTCCCAGCTTTCTGACAGTCTTGCCAATATAAAAACACTGACAGGAGTCACATATTGCCACATAAACCACAAAGGAGGCATTATAATCATGTTTTACAGTATATTGGATAAGCATAATCTTCCTGGAAGCAAAATCCTTAGTAATGACATGTGTCACATAGAAGGACTTTCTGACCACAGTGGCAATGTGGTGGTCGAGGGAGATGTTGCTGTCGACCTGTGTCCCCAGATCTCTTATAACACCTTCAGTGTTCAGTGGGCTCCCATCGATGTGGTAATTAGTGGGAACTGAGTTTTTCCCAAAGGGGGTGATGATGCATTTTTTGGCATTAAGCTTAAGGCCATGGTTTCAACACCAGTCATTGGTCTCAGTGAGGCCTTTCTGTAGGATGTCTACATCACTTGGGGAGTTAATAATGGCTCCCAGCTTACAGTCATCTGCGAACTTGGTCAGCCAGAATCCCTGTGTGTTGGCCTGGACTTCTGAGAAGTAGATGCCAAACAAGAGAGGACCCAGGACCGATCCCTGTGGGACTCCACACATGACTGGTCAGCAGTCTGACTTGGAGTCCGCTACTCACACTGTGGGTTCTATCTGTGAGCCAATTTGCAACCCACCTAGTGATATAGGGGTTGATGTCTAGTTTGGTGAGTTTATCAATAATTCCTGAGAGGGGAATGTTATCAAAGGCCTTGGCCAGATGGGTCTATATTATAAGAATGAAAATATGACATTTTGTAATTGAGGGATGTGGTGTTTAAAATGAGATATCTTGAGAATATTGGGGCAAATTATGGCTACACCACCTCCTTTTTTATATAGTCTATCTGCAACTTGCATCAGGGAGGCACTGGATATGGAATCAAATAAAAATTAAAGCCATAATATTATTTCCATTCCCTCAAGCACTAGCATCCTGAGCTGGCCTATGTCATCATTCATCTCAAGCATGTATGCCTTCCTAAATAAGTGCTACTGCTTGCATTAGGCAATTAAAATTCCAGCTTTACAGTGTGGGTTCAGTACCAGAAGCAGCATTTTTTTTATAAATTGATAATTATTTATAAGATCTTAACCGCACTCAGAATAACATTACAGTAATTGTAAATAAGTTAGAATGCATGAGTCCAATCCATTATAGTCTAAATATCCAAAATGCCGGACTTTGAATTCATTATTGTAGGGGGTTGCACCCCATCACACCCCTCACTAAATATATATATATATATATATATATCTCACAAAAAGCACTTTGAGGTCCGGCATTTCGATCTTTGGAGCATGCATGATTTTGCATTTTTGTTCTTCTAATACAGACCCGGCCAGATTGAGTTAGGCTATATGAATTGCCTTGCCCTCATCCACAGCTCTGGTGACTGACTGAAAGAAGTCAACCAGGTTGAGCAGGCATGATCTACTTTTCACAAAAGTAAACTGCATGGGATCTAGAGTTTGGAGATTCCCTATATCCTTGTTAATTAGGTCCATGATGATGCGCTTCATAGCCTTACATATCAGACTTGTCATGCTAATGGGGCGATATTCCCATGGTCTGTAGTCAATAAAGAGATGACTGTAGCAGTGCACCATTCGGTAGGGACAAAGCCTGAGGTGAAGCTGTGATTGAACAGGGCACACAGATGTGGTGCCATTTAACTTTGTAGTTCATGTAGAACACATCCAGGGATATTGTCGGTTCCCATGGAAGCTGTATTCATGGCCTTGCACAATGCAGCTTTAACCTGTGCTGCAATAATGCTGGGTGTGTGACATTCCTCCGGTATTGTGATTGCTCTTTTAACGGGAGAGAGAGGGGTAAAGTTGGCACTGAATCTGTCAGCCAGTATGTTGGCAATATCTGTTGGCTCAATATTGGAGGTACCATTATGCAGTAACTCAGAGCAAACCTGGGTATGGCCATGGATATTTTTGATATAACTATAGAAGGCTTTGTAGTTATTTTTAGTGTCTGCTGCAATTCTGCTTTCATAGCTGGCTTTAGAGGTTTTGATGAGGGATCTCAACTTTTTGTTGTGGCTAATCAGGGAGTTTTCCAGTCTTGGGACTTCACCTTTTTCTGCATCAGTTTCTTCCTTCTGTTGTAGAGTTTATTAATGGCAGGGGATCACCAGATTGGTTTACTTTTTTTGGAGGAGAGTATCTTGGTTCTGTTGGGTATGGCTAGTTCCATGCATTTATGTACATGTTTGTACAGTGTATTGGTGTATGATTTGGCAGTCATGAATCTATTTTTCCATTGACATGGGTGCCGTGAAGTTAGCCACCTCTGTTTTTAGTAGCCCAAAGTCAGCTTTGCAGTAGTTTTTCATGGTGGTTACCTTTGCAGGGGGTGTAGGTGAGATGTGGATTTCCATGGTAATTAGTTTGTGGTCGGATCTAACCAGGGAGGAATTGACTATTGGTATAGAGCAACGGTTGCCCATGTTTGTAATAACCAGGTCAAGGATGTTGCTTCCTCTAGTGGGGGTAAGAATGAGCTAGTCCAGGGCATTGGAATTGATGAATTTCAGGAATCGTTCGGCCAGTGTATTGGTGCATGAGTAGTTTTCCCAGTTGATGGAGGGGTAGTTGAAGTCGCCTAGTATGAGAAACCATATTTCATTGTGCCTCAACTGTCAAGAATATGAGGCATAACACCACACAACCCAATAGTTTGGCCACAGAAGACTCCATTGTGAGACACCCTGATTTCTGTCTCACCAGTCATGATAAGGAGAAGGTTACTGTTAGTTGCCCATCCGGGACCAAGATTCAGCACATTATGCAAGCACTTAGGTCAACAAAGTTCAAGTACCAGTATGACTCAGTCAGAGCCCGTGTGAACTTAAATGACCCAAGACATACCTCCCCGGACTACATGAAGAGAGACATGATTGAGCTCTCAGAATATGTGACACAGGCAGGTATAAGCCAACCATTGAGCAGCATTCTACCATCTCCATGGATACAGTTATGAGCCTACCATTGAGCAGCATTCTATAGTCTCCATGGATGCCACAATACCAACAGAAAATTACCAATTTTAATAATTGGCTTAGTTAGTGGTGTCATTCCAAGGGGGTCCAATATTTGTCAGCCTAGGAGGATGTGACTGCCAGGCATTGCTACTTTGCCAGGGCTGGTCTTCACCTGTCACCACTAGTCTTTCAAGCATTGGCCAAAATATTATCCACCCCTATAGCACATTTTTCTAGGCATTGCCAAACAGACAAACCTTCCAACGTAGCACAATCTGCTCAGGACATGCTAAAGGTAGTATTGGTCATTGCTAGTGTATCAACAAGAAACTAAACTCCCTGTAAGCATTTGTAACATTGGAGAATCCTTACATCTGTGCAGTTAATAAAGCATGGTTCAAACTAGGGAAAACATCCTTGCAGTGCATGGCTATAATGCCCTTCCCATATTCTGATTCCCCACTGCATATGAAAGGGCAAAATGTGGAGGTGTATCCATGTACATAAAGGATAAACACACCTCAAGACTGGTCAAACAATATGACATGCTTGAGCTACTCCATGTCCAATTGGCCATAGGGAAAATCCATTACCATATCCTTGCTAGCTACAGGTCCCCCACCATGAACCAGGAAACTCATACATCATGCTTAAATGTACTAGAATCACTTACCATTCAGCCCAATACCATACTTATGGGTTATTTCAACTGCCCCCTCCATTACCCAGGAAGCAAATACTACCACTAACATGCAGACTCAAAGGTTTCTAGACTTTGTCAATGCAAATGCCCTGGAGCAGAAGGCCTGCTGATGTCATCCACCTTAATAGAGCTGGCTGACAGACTAACATCAGATAAACTCAGTGGCACATGTGATAAGTACTACAAGCTATAGTGTGTCACAGTAGATGGGTAGGGCATGCATATGATAATCTTTGTAAGCTACACATTGGAAGATTTTTGCATTATATTACTGGTTGCGGGTGACATGGCCTCCCAAATGACTGACCACAACATGGCCTGCTGATATCAACAAGCATTATGTGTCCTACATGGATAGTACTAGCAGACATGAGGTGTGGTGTGTGCATCTGGTATTGTCCTCTGTAGTGTGTACCACTTCATAGGTATGGTTTCCACTGTACATGCAGCCAACATGCACTATCTGTGTGTTGTGGCATGTCCTGTTTGCAGTGAGTGGAAGTGCTGCTAGCTTGAATGTGACCATGTGTGTGTGTGTCAGGCTGCGACAATGTGACAGAAGTTATATAGCTCTGTACTAAACATAGTTGTGAATGTACCCTTTCCACTTGAACACTGGCACTGGTAGGCTTATTCTCCAGTCACCTGGGATACACACAGCTACGAGTACCCTCCAAAGCCAATTCTCTCCTATTCCCCCAACCATCCATAACCCCTATTTTTCCCATTTCTGCACATGGGGCCAGGGGTCACTTCAACAGTAACAATCATCTAGAGCCAAGGTTTACATTGCCAGGCGGCTAGCCCTGGTGCAGTAGTTCTTCCACACTACGGAATTGCATTCATACTCACAACTGTGGACAATTTAGACTGTCCAGTCCACTTATTGAATGTCTTTGGAATGTAGGAGGAAAACGAAGTACCAGAGGAAACCCACGTGAACACGAGGAGGACATGCAGACTCTACACAGAAGGCATCCCAGCCAAGAATTGAACCAAGGATCCTCTTGCTGTGAGGCGTCAACTCTAATCTCTTTGCCGCCCAATCTTTATCATATCAGCTGTGACCTCAGCTGATCCTGCTGCTTTCCCTGACTTCATTTTCCTTAGAGCTATTCTTCCTTCTGCTATGGTGGGCTCCTGCTCTTCTCTCATTGTAGGCTGTGGCTGGGGAAGTACAGCTTCTGTATAGTTTTCTTCAGTACAAGCTGCTCAAAGTACTCCTTCCATCTCCCTTTGATGTCCTGTGTACTGGTGAGCAGGTTGTGTTGGCATCCCTTATGAAGGGTGTCTGACTGTCTTCTTTGTTTCTGTTTTTGCCTTGCAACCAGATATACTTACTTTGTGCCATCGACTGAGTCACCTCCAGAAGAGTCCCTCTGATGCCTTCTTCTTTGCTATTGCAGCTCCTTTTTTAGCCTTCTTGTTAGCCATCCCGTATTCCCTCCTAGTCTTGTCTGTCTTTTCTTTCTAAACAAATTAAGGTAAAGTAAACAAACGCTGTAAACACAAAAAAAAAGGAGCTACTGAAGCCACTAGCAATAGTCCAAAACACGCTGGTACTTAACGTATAAGCAGTTTATTAAAACAGACAACGTTTTCGTCACTCCTCTCGAGCAACTTCTTCAGAAAATAAGAACAGTTACACAAATGTAGTCGTATTAAAAAATCCGCCTCTGAGCAGCATGATTGTATATCTTTCTAGCAATTGATCAAGTTGCCCATGATATCAGGGGCGGGACTGACTTCATTGATATTAGAATGTCGTGAATTAGAATGGCAGCTGTCACTCAATACATTTTCCTACCCATGTCTTAATGACAATTGTAATATATCCTGTTTACTTAAACTAAATAGTTATTTGAGACAGTGAAACCAGTTTCAAATGATATAAGTATGTGGCTGTATTGGTTTAAAAGCATCTTGGTTTAGCAACCTTTACACACTGTTATATATAAACACTTTGTATACATATTCACACTTTTAATATAACTTTATAAAGATTAGTTTACTTTAATGAAGAGTTTATAGTACTTTGTTATAGATGAAATTCTTAGTTCATTGTATATTTTCATAATTTTATTTTTTATCATATAGGTCATTTGTTTTGTGTTTGTGCACATCGACAATTTAACCTGTGGTGCTTTAAATTTTACTTATGCTTGTATTTTAATCAAGCTGATTGGTTATACAATCATGCTGCTCAGAGGCAGATTTTTTAAATACGACTACATTTGTGTAACCGTTCTTATTTTCTGAAGAAGTTGCTCGAGAGGAGTGACGAAAACGTCTGTTTTAATAAACTGCTTATACGTTAAGTACCAGCGTGTTTTAGACTATTGCTAGTGGCTTCAGTAGCTCCTTTTTTTGTGTTTACAGTGTCTTTTCTTTCTCCCATTTATCCCTGCACTCCTTTCTATCGATGACTTCCTGGACTTGTGCATTCTTCCACCAGCTTTCGTTATCCACCTTATTTCCCTACCTGGCTCAGCTACATATATGTTTTGCAGTCCTCACACGTGCTGTTTTGAGGTCCTTCCAGTCCTTTTCAACTCCACTTATTTCCTCTTCTTCATGAGGTGCTAGAGCCCTAAGCAATTCCTAGAACTGTTGTGATTTCTCTCCAGTCATCTTCTAGGTCTTCAGCCTGGTCTCTGTTGACCTTAGAAGCCTTCTTTGACCACTGCTTGCAACTGATTGTGGCAACCAGTATTCTTACAGTGGGCTTACTGTTTCACTGGGGATGCATTTACAGTCACTGATTGTACCCCATTGTCCTTTCCTTAGTAGAAGGAAGTCTACCCAAGTTGCACATTAGCCACTCTTGTATGCAATCTTATGACAGTATCACTTTGTGAACCATGTGTTGGCTACTATCAAGCCATTTGCCAGACAGAAGTGGCCTCTCCATCTATATTCCTACTGCCCCACCTGTGTGGATCCAGGCAGTCCTCATATCCTATTCTGTCTGTACTGATATGTGCATTCAGGTCAGCCATTGTCAACACCAATTCTTGTTGTCCTGCTTTATAAAGCATGTCATTTTAATGAATGTGTTTCCTCCCATGCCAGCCTCTGTTTCTCAGCTTTCCTCTTGGGCAGCTGTATTTTGTGGTTCCCCACTTTTCATTGAAATTATTTTTTCACATCTGTTCCAAGTGTGTTACAAGCCTATAAATAGGGCTCTTACCACTGTATACATAGCTTTATTATTTTCTGCAGATGTCAGTCTGCACTGCAAAATCCATTGTCTTGTAGTTTATTACATTAACTAAAACATTGACTAATTATATAAAAAGTAGTTACATAATTTTCAGTTTGTGGTAAGAGAATCCTGACAATTGGTTTTGCATGTTAATTATTCTATAATTGCTACAGTCATCCTTGGCTTTCTTTTAAGTGTTTTTGATCTCAGACATATTGGATTAAACAATGGGTGCTAGCAGAGGTGAAAATTGTCATATCCAACTTGATGAGGTGCTTAGTGCACTGGTTTCTGGATTGGTATTGACTTTTATTTCATTGAATGAGACATTTAAAAGCTGAGCTGTTAAAAATGTCTTATGCATTTCAATGTATGTATTCATCTGAATGTATTAACCAGTGTAATCTATTCATGCATTCATTACAAAGTAGTAAAGTCAGATATTGTCTAGGTGCATCATGTGGGCAGACAAGGCTTGGCTTAATTGTTTGGGAGGTGTGTGTGCTGTTTTATGAAATATGTGTGTCGCTTTCTACAGAATTCTGCTTAGTTGTGGAACTCACAGTCATAAGGGAAGGTTGCACAAGAGGTTAGTGCAGCATTTCTTATAAATTAATATGGTTTTTGTAAGAATTTTGCTATTTCTGGTTGGTGACAGTGGGATTATAAATGACTGCCACTATTTGCTATAGGTGACTTGAATTTTGGAGTTAGTTTTGTAGATAATGGTGATATTCTGCTGGTTAAGCTGTTCTCTACAGTCTGTGTAAGCCATCTGGAGAAGCAGTCAATATTGTAGGATATGGCTGCTCGAAGAACTAATGGGACTTATTTAGATTACACACTTGTACATTACAGGTAAATGAACATGTCTATGTTTGGGAGATTCAGATTTAAACTGTGTGTTACTGATGACATCTCATGTTTGGTTTCATCACCCCCCCCAAAAAAAAAGAGAAAAAGTAATAATTTCTACAAAGATGGAGGTCGTTGTGTGCATGAATATTTAGCAGTTTACATGACGTGACATGCGAATTAGCATGACTGTTAGTCTTCCTCGATATCCCCACCCATTTGGCGTGCCAATCACTGACAGCACACCCAAAGCTGCGCAGAACTAAGTGTGAGGTACCACACTTGTAGATTACCAGGGGTTTGCTGATAATTTAGCCACCTTATTATAGCATTGCTCAAATTTTGCTTTTTAGGCTGACTGGAAATTAATAGGAATGGGTACTCCATAAACTAAAGAGGGGATGTGTTAGTTAGTGGAGAGCGTAGCTGTCGTTGTGTTGGTGAGAGAGTTTTTGGATCTCTAAATCACCGCATGTTTTTGGTGAGTTTTATGCATTTTTGTATGCGCATCTAAAGTGTAAAATTATAGGTTCACAGGTAAGGTAAGTACTAGGCTACCTGCTCCTGCAGACCATTTTATCTAGCTAATTTCCCTTTTTTGTGTTTGAAATAATCTATCCCATTTGGTTATAGATTGGCCTAACGTGTCCCATGGTTGATAATTACATATTGCCCCTAATGAGAATAACTGGGATCATACCATAGGTAATTTGAGTGGGGCCATGCCTAGGATAAAGCTTTTAGGAGCTGCATCTTTCCATCAGTACTGTATGGGGCAGTGTGTATGTACACTTGTCTATATATATATATATATATATATATACACATGGGTCTACTTCACTCACTGTAGTGCGACCCTGGAGTTAGAATATGTAGGTGGGGGGGGGGTGTGGGGGGCAAAGCCCCCCACTTCATTTCATATGATATTGTTAACTTTTGATGTAATATTGCTTAGTAACAGAAAACGCAAAACACCACACCTCGCACGTACGGCTTGCACAGCCAAACCAAGATACGAAAAACACACCAAAGGCCAGCAATTGCAGTTCCAGTTCTTTATTGATGACAAAAAGGTGCTGGTAAATGCACCAAAATAAGTTCTATAGTGCCCCCCCCCCCACCTACATATTCTAACTTCAGGGTCGCACTACAGTGGGGAGGGGGGCATATTCCATTTTCTTGCTAATACTACTTGTCAGTCAAATGAGCTTTCGGGCAAATGAGCTTTCGGGCAAATGAGCTTTCAGTCAAATGGGGTCAGGAAAAGGAGTGTCGGGCAAATGAAAGTTAGGTCAAATGAAGTAGACCCATATACATATATATATATATATATATATATATATATATATGTGTGTGTGTGTGTGTGTGTGTGTGTGTGTGTGTGTGTGTGTGTGTGTGTGTGTGTGCGTGTTTGTGTGAATAGACACACATTTATATTGATGTAATATTGCTTAGTAACAGAAAAGTAAGTGGGGGGCTTCACCCCCCACACCCCCCACACCCCCCGTTGTGGGGGGCTGTGCCCCCCACACCCCCCCTACCTATATATTCTAACTCCAGGGTCGCACTACAGTGGGGAGGGGGGCATATTCCATTTTCTTGCTAATACTACTTGTCAGTCAAATGAGCTTTCGGGCAAATGAGCTTTCGGGCAAATGAGCTTTCAGTCATTTGGTCTCGGGAAAATGAGTGTCGGGCAAATGAAAGTTAGGTCAAATGAAGTAGACCCATATACATATATATAACGGGGGGTGTGGGGGGTGTGGGGGTGAAGCCCCCCACTTACTTTTCTGTTACTAAGCAATATTACATCAATAATTGTGTGTCTATTCACACAAACACGCACACACACACACACACACACATATATATATATATATATATATATGTGTGTGTGTGTGTGTGTGTGTGTGTGTGTGTGAATAGACACACATTTATATATACGTTTACAAATACACATACACACACATGCACTTTTTGCCAAAGGGGATGACTATACACTTTTTGGCATTTAGCTTGAGGCCATGGCTCTGGCACCAGTTGTCTGTTTCTATGAGGCCCTTTTGGAGGATGCTTGTGTCAGCTGGAGAGTCAATTATGGTGCCCAGTTTGCAGTCATCTGCGAACTTGGTCAGCCACAGTCCTCCCGTGTTGGTCTGTACCTCCGAGAAATATATACCGAACAAGAGAGGTCCCAGCACTGAGCCTTGTGGGGCACCACTTGTAACTGGTTTGGAGTCTGACATGGCTCCAGCAATTCTAACCATGTGGGTTCTGTCCTTGAGCCAGTTTGCAATCCATCTAGTGACATAGGGGTTTATATTTAAGCTGGTGAGATTATCTATAATGCCCGAGTGGGGTATTGTATCAAAGGCTTTTGCGAGGTCCAGGTAGGCTGTGTGGACCACCTTCCCCTCGTCAATGGCCTTGGTGACTGTTTCAAAGAAATCAACCAGGTTTAACAGGCAGGATCTGCCCTTAACAAAGCCGAACTGGGTAGGATCCAGTGTCTGTAGGTCCCCAATATCTTTATTTATGAGGTCCATGATGATCCTTTCCATAGCTTTGCAGACCAAGCTAGTCAGGCTTATGGGGCGATAGTTTCCAGGATCCGTTGAGGCACCACCTTTATGGAGAGGGACCACTGTTGCTGTACGCCACTCTTTGGGCACATATCCTGTAGTAAGGCTGAGATTGAACAGTAGTTTTATGTTTGGGTTTAGCTCTTCTTGGAGTTCATGTAGGGCAGCCGGGACACCGTCTGGTCCCATTGATGCTGTGTTTTTGCTTTGGAGAGGGCGGCTCTTACCTGAGCATCTGAGATGTCAGGGGCAGCACTCTGCTGGGATAGATATTTGCCCTTTTGGTGGGAGAAGTTTGCGCTGTACCTGTCAGCTAGGATGTTGGCAACGTCTGTGGGTTCATGGATTTTTTGTCATTTTGGACTAATTCTGTGCATATCTGGGAATTACCACCCAGGTTCCTAACATAACTATAGAAAGCCTTGTGATTATCCTTAGTGTCCTGTGCAATTTTTCTCTCGAAGCTGGCCTTAGACAATTTTATGAGTGCCCGTAGTTTTTTGCTAATACTGATCAGTGATGCCTTCCCTTTTTGGGATTTTGCTCTGTCATTTAGTAGCTTCCTCCTTCTATTGTATAGTTTGTTTATGGCTGGGGTCCACCAGACAGGACATCTGCCTTTGGAGGATTGGGTCTTGGTTTTATTTGGGATCGCATGATCCATGCATTCCTGAAGGTGTTCATAGAATGCGTTTATAAAGGATTCTGCGGTCTGGGCCGTATTTTCCACAGGCCCGGGGGCTTTGAAGGATTCGACCTCGGTTTTGACGAGTGTGAAATTTGCTTTAGAGAAGTTTTTCACTGTGGTTTTCTGGGCAGGGGGTGGGGTCGGGATGTGAATATCCAGTGAGATTAGTTTATGGTCTGATATTACCAGTGAGGGATACACTTCTGGTCTGGAGCATAGAGTCCCCATGTTGGTGATGATCAGGTCCAGTATGTTTTCCCCACTTGTGGGAGTGGTAACAAGTTGTTCCATAGCATTTCAGTTTATAAATTCTAGGAACCTTTGGGCTAGAGTGTTGGAGCTAGAGTAATGCACCCAGTCTATGTTTGGGTAGTTGAAGTCGCGCAGTATAATGGTGTTTGGAGAGACCTTCATATTTTCCAGTGTTCTCAGGAAGGCCGAGTGGGGTTCCTGGGTTTGGGAGGGTGGTCTGTAGCAGGCTATAAATTGGAAGGCAGTTTTACCCACTGTTAGTTGCACATGGATAGTCTATGATGCTTCGTGCTTTGCCACCAACCTGGAGGTGTGGGTATCTTTGATGAATATTGATACTCCCCCTCCTTTTGTGGTTCGGTCCAAGTATTGGGGCCGAAAAGCATGGAATGAGGAATAACCTGGTAGTGCTGGGGTGCTCTCGGAAGCCCTGAACCAGGTTTCTGTTACTGCACAGATATCGATGTTCTCCATGCTAAGGAGAGTTTCGAGTGCGTGCATCTTGAGGTTTAGACTTCTGGCGTTGAGTAGCATTACTCTTAGTTTCTTATCCCTTGTGATACCTATGGAGGTGGGTTTGTCTTCTGAGCCTTGCCTAAAAATGGCACTATGGGGGTAGCAAGAGCCTTTGCCAATATCCGAAAGCCCAGGGGTGACAGGTGCAAGCCGTCCCTAGCGAAGCATCGTGGCTTGCCGAGCATATCATCCCAAGCTGACAGGCATTGGATCCCCTTTGAATGACACCAGTACTTAAGCCAATTGTTGAAATTGATCATCTTGTCTTCATATTGTGGCATCATTCTTGGTGAGGGTAAGATGCTACTCAAGGTCAGGGTCATACCGGCCTGGGCTACATGCTCAGAGAGCTCCTCTATGTCTCTTTTCATGTAGTCCAGGGAGGTACGTCTCAGGTCATTCACACCAGCATGGACAATGACTGAGTCATATTTGTACTTGCCTTGGAGTGACCTGATTGCTTGTGTTATGTGCCGGATCCTAGCATCTGACAGGCTGCTCAGTGTGACCCTCTCCTTGTTCAGCCTGGTGAGTGGGACGTCAGTGTGCCTGATGATAGAGTCACCTATTACAAGTGTATCAGGTGTGTTGTTTAGTCTTAAGGGCTGTGACTGTTCGGCACACTGGCTTTGTGAGATATGTGTTGCACATGTTTTGTTTTGGGGTAGCGGTTGCTTGGGTGTCTGCTTTGGAGGTCTCTGCTGCTTAGGCAGATCTTTATTTAGAGCCTCCGAGTATGTTTTTGTGTGATTATGTGTTTGGTTTGCTGTCGTGGTAGGTCTATGTGAGACTGGAATTGTAGTGAGTGTGGTTTCCTTCTCCTCCTGACTGGTTATGCCAGTACTGAGTTGAGAGAGCTTAGCCTCCAGTTTGGCTATATGGTTGCATCTCTCACATGTGTTGGAATTTGTTGGGAGGAGTAGAGGGTTGTCTGTGTACATGAGGCAGTTGTAACATTGCCTCAAGATTCCGAGATTCACCAGCTGGACCGGAGAGGAGATTGACAACTGACCTTCGGACATGCTAGAATAATATTGGGAATTCCTTTATAATTGAAAACAAGGGCCAGTGGGGAGTGATGGTGTAGTGCTTTTAATTTTTACTGCTGACTTATATAATTGCTTTAGTGAGCAAGTGCCAGGTAACTTAAGTGCAATGTGTTACAGGTAACTTAAACTGCAAAAACGACAAACAGTAACTTTCTTTCAAGTGAAACAAGGAAATAAGTACAGTAAGCAATGCAGATATCACTAGTGATCCACAGAAGCGCTGAGAAGCCGCGTATTAGGTGGAATTAGCATTCCAGGGAAATAACAAGCAAACAAACAACAAGCATATAAAAAAGCTAGATTCAGCAGGCCTGGATCTAGTCTATGCTACAGCAAACAAGATGTACCAATTTCAGTAAGATACAGTTCAAATATTCAGGCACTATAAACCTTTAACCAGAAATTCCCAGTTCAGAAGGGCAGAGTCCAGCCTCTTCTCCCACAAGAATGCAGACCACGAACCTTCTTAATGTAAAATAACTGGCCTGAAGCCCAAGTGCTTAAACCAGAACTAATACACTTTAAGAATAACAGACACTGGGCTCTCAATCAGCAGTTCCCAACTTAGAAGGATGAAAGCTACCTGTCCTCCCACCACAGTGCATGCCACAAACCTTCCTAATGTAAAACAACAACAGGACAATTCACTTGAGCTTCTCCATAAGTGCTTAATCCAAAAGACTTAGAATGATAGCTACACTTTAATCAAGTTACTACCAAGCAGTAATAAATACAATTGAATACTTTAGAGAATGTCTGGATTAGTGCTCAAGTTACACAAACAAAGCTAGATCCAGCAGGCCCGAATCCAGTCTATGCAACAGCAAACAAGGTGCACCAACTTCAGTAAGAAGCAGTTCAGATATGCATGCACTATAAGCCTTTAACCAGAAATTCCCAGCTCAGAAGGGCAGAGTCCAGCCTCTCCTCCCACAAGAGTGCAGACCATGAACCCTCTTAATGTAAAATAACTGGCCTGAAAGCCCAAGTGCTTAAACCAGAATTAATACACTTTTAGAATAACAGACACTGAGCCCTCAATCAGCAGTTCCCAACCTAGAAGGATGTAAGCTACCTGTTCTGCCACTACAGTGCAGACCACAAACCCTCTCAGTGCAAAACAACTGGTCCGAAGCCCAAGTGTTTAAACCAAAAGGCTTAGAATGAGTTACACCAAGCAGTAATAAATACAACTGAGTACTTTTAAGATGATGCAAAATTAAAATAAAGTAGGTAGAAACACAAGTACAGTAAAAGCAGATGAATTTTTTTTTCTGAACAAGTGCTGAGATCAAAGAAACAGATCTGAGTGCTGAAACTAGAAAAGTGGCTAGTTATAAGAAAAAAAAACTAAGCTAGAAGGCTTCCCTCCAACACATAAGGGCTTGGGGGCTCAGAAGCCTACAAATAGTCTATACCACTTAACAGGAAAGGCAGGAAACAAGCTTAAAATATTTTTTTTCTGTTTCCCAGATGCTGTCTTTGTACACAGTAGGAGTGCCTGAAATCAGAATATGATCTCACTGCACTCAGTTGAGTGAGCAAATGAGATGGGCCCAGAAGGAGTATCTAAACACAAATTTACAAGAGGGGCGGGCAGTTTCAAGGCCACTAAGATTAACACCAAAACAAAAACAGGGAGGGTGGGTGGAACTAACTGAAGAGCAGAGTCAAAACTTCCAGTTCAGTTAATATTCCTGCAACACAGTTAAAATCAATTTAAATACTGTATTTTTGAGGAAAAAAAAGTGCAGATAAAGGTACTTAAATTCTCTTATACATCCAGTTGAATACAGCTAGTTCATAGACGGCCAAAGCTGAGGTTTTTAAGCAGAAAATATTTCACACTGTACCACTTAAATAGGCAAGGACAGGAAATCAAAGAATGTGGCTACCCCCACACCTGTAATTACTAGCAAATAATAAAATTCAGCAAACACTGACTAACTTCCAGTTCAGTTAATATTCCTGCAACACAGTTAAAATCAATTTAAATACTGTATTTTGGGAAAAATGTGCAGATAAAGGTACTTAAATTCTCTTATACGTCTAATTGAATACAGCTAGTTCTTAGCAGGCCAAAGCTGAGGTTTTTAAGCAGAAAATATTTCACGCTGTACCACTTAAATAGGCAAGGACAGGAAATCAAAGAATGTGGCTACCCCACACCTGTAATTACTAGCAAATAACAAAATTCAGCAAACACTGACTAACTTCCAGTTCAGTTAATATTCCTGCAACACAGTTAAAATCAATTTAAATACTGTATTTTTGGAAAAAAAAGTGCAGATAAAGGTACTTAAATTCTCTTATACATCCAGTTGAATACAGCTAGTTCTTAGCCGGCCAAAGCTGAGGTTTTTAAGCAGAAAATATTTCACACTGTACCACTTAAATAGGCAAGGACAGGAAATTAAAGAATGTGGCTACCCCCACACCTGTAATTACTAGCAAATAATAAAATTCAGCAAACACTGACTAACTTCCAGTTCAGTTAATATTCCTGCAACACAGTTAAAATCAATTTAAATACTGTATTTTTGGGAAAAAAGTGCAGATAAAGGTACTTAAATTCTCTTATACGTTCAGTTGAATACAGCTAGTTCTTAGCCGGCCAAAGCTGAGGTTTTTAAGCAGAAAATATTTCACACTGTACCACTTAAATAGGCAAGGACAGGAAATCAAAGAATGTGGCTAACACCTGTAATTACTAGCAAATAATAAAATTCAGCAAACACTGACTAACTTCCAGTTCCGTTAAGATTCATGCAACACAGTTAAAATCAATTTAAATACTGTATTTTTTGAAAAAAAAAGTGCAGATAAAGGTACTTAAATTCTCTTATATGTCCAGTTGAGTACAGCTAGTTCTTAGCCGGCCAAAGCTGAGGTTTTTATCTTTCGGAGTGCTCACTCTGTATGTACACATGTCCATGGTAATCTCCAAGTGTAGTACCTTGCAGGATGCGCAGTAGCAAATCCTGCCTCAAACATGCCTCCAGCCACAGGGACCCTGCACCCGCATGAATATTCAGATGGCTCATGCTGTAGCAAGGCAGCACTGGTATGAATATTCAAAGCATACCGAGGCACACAAATATGTAGTTGTTTAAGTCAGAAAAATTATTCTATTCACAGAACTAAAGCATAAACTATTCACAGAATTTAATAATCACAAAGATGCAGTCTGAATCGGTTGGAGTAGTCAAAGCATACCAATGCACACAAAGATTTCCTTGAATCGTACCGTTTATTAAATTCATGAAAAAATAGTTAAATTCACACAATTTAATAATCACATACCTTAAGTCATAAAAAATTGCACAATTGTCAGAATCAGTTTATTCAGACCCAGTTTTATCATCACAAGGTGCAGTTACAAACAGTCATTTTCTTCAAGCCATTAATCTTTCAACCATTGCAAATAGCAACTCAGAAATTAAAAATAACAGTATGAATATTCAACACACAAACTATATCGTTTATTTAAGTCATAAAAACATTGCACAAAGAGGATTACTGCCTCAAACAGATGCCCTACGCAGACCGTCTCAAAAAACTCCAGCTTTACTCCGTCGCATATCGCCTACTCAGAGGCGATCTCTGCCTAACACACAAAGCTATGTCAAACCCAGATCTGTTGGGCATGCTCCACTTAAAGAAATCCCAATCCCTCTGAGCTACATGCTGTAGGGACCTAAACCTTGTCACCACAATAAACAGAACATGCTGGAGGGATAGATTCCTGTCCCAGAGACTTTCCATACTCTGGAACAGACTACCTATCTATGTCAAACAGAGCTCCTCATTAGCACTCTTCAAGAAAAATCTTGATGATTGGAAGGGAAATAGGAAATTCACCCCAGGGATCACTTCTGTGGCTCTGCTCGACAGGGGCACAGGAAAATAATTGTCTTGGGTGGCGAAAGCCAGGGTACTTTTTTGGTTAGGCTTATATAGACCCTAGGGCCAATAGTCTTAATGTGGAGAAGCTCAAGTGAATTGTCCTGTTTGACAAGTCTAGTGGTATATTTATTTTTTATGTAAATCGAGACACCTCGTCTGTATAGCAGCTCCTTCAATGTTGATGAATATTACACCCCCTTAGAATGACACCAGAGACTAAGCCAACTATTAAAGTCAGTCATCTTCTGTTCCAATTGTGGCATCATCCTTGGAGAAGGTAAAATGCTGCTCAGTGCTTGGCTCATACCAGCATGAGACACACATTCCAAGAGCTCCCTGATGTCTCTCTTCATATAGTCCAGGGATGTACATCTCAGGCCATTTACACCCACAAGAACTGTGAGTCATACTGGTACTTATGGTCCAGTGACCTAAGTGTGTGCATAATGTGATGTATCCTGGCCCCTGGGAAGCAACTGACCATGGCTTTCTCCTTACTCAGCCTGGTGAGAGGGACATCATTGTGTCTCACAATAGAGTCTCCAATGGCTAGAATGTTGGATTCTGTGGTAGCTTGCCTTGAGGCTCCATGAGACGTGGATGTATGTGTTGATGTGGGTGTTTTAAAAGAGTATGTTCAGGATTGCTGATGGGGTTTGTTATGTGTACTTCATCTAGGAGGTCTTTGGGGTTTAGATAGGTTGCATGTAAGTGCCTCAGAATATGTGAGTCTATGTGTTTGTGAAAGTTTTGATGGGTGCACTGTGTATACTGCTGACAGCCATATTGACATTAGAAGTACTTTTATGTGAGGGCTTTGCCTCCAGTGACATTGTGTAAATACATCTTTCATATACCATATCAGTTTGAGAATTTACTGGATGTCAGTAAACATGAGACAATTTGTACATTAACTCAGGATTCCCTTATCCACCAAGCTGGTAATGGAGAGAGTGGTAAAGGCCATATCCATGGCTACAAAACCCTTTTTTTATTGATTAGACAGTTGCAGACAT
>NC_056728.1:982584558-982602058 GCF_019279795.1 Protopterus annectens | reverse complement strand
TTAAGGTACTGCAACATGTAGCCTTGTAGGAATAGCCCTTCTAATAGAAAAGGAAGACAAAAATATGTATTACTGATATTATTAGCAATGGTTGTCAATATTATTGTTATATATGTTATTGTTGCTAATGCCATTGAGTAATGCTTGCACAGTACCTTTGTTACTATGTCTTGATAGCATTTATTAACTATGCCTTCATATATGGCTGGTATTAACCTTGCTATTTCCTAACATATCTTGTAACAAAAAAACTGAAAAATATAGGGCATTTAAAAGATCCATCCTGGCATCAACAAAAGACATGCAATTAAAGTTTGTTTACCTAGCAAAGATACCTCTGAAATATCCAGAAACAAATATGCAACATGAGTTTTAAAAAAAAAAAAAGGCCTCCATCTGTTAAACTCTGCCTGACATCTAAAAGTCAGTACCCTGTCATCTGCACAGTCATAGAGGTGCCATAAACACTGAGCTGATGCATATGAGCAATCTTTCTTCTTGGACATTAAGGTGTTAAGAGGTCAGAAATGGGTAATAAACTCACAAGATGTAAAGATCACTATATCTTTGATTGCCTCCTTACCAAAAGATGTGTTTTTAATCAAAGAAATAATGCACTGTGGCAAAATAACCTCCTAAGCAGTCTCTCCTTTGATAATCACATTGCCACAGTAGTCAGGAAATCCTTCTACATGGCACACCTCATCACAAAAGGTTTCTCATCCAGAAAAAAAAGAGGTCATTGTTCCCCTCTACTCTTCACTCATTAGACCCATTATAGAGTACAACGCCCCTTTTGGTATGTACCTCACAATACATCTACAACAACTGGAAAGGCCGCAGAAATACCTCACAAAGAGGATTACCGGCCTCAAATAGATGCCCTACGCAGACCGTCTCAAAAAACTCCAGCTTTACTCTGTCGCATATCGCCTACTTAGAGGTGATCTCTGTCTAACATACAAAGCTATGTCAAACTCAGAGCTGTTGGACATGCTCCACTTAAAGAAGTCCCAATCCCTCCAAGCTAAACAGAACATGCCGGAGGGATAGATTCCTCTCTCAAAGACTTCCCATATTCTAGAATAAACTACCTATCTATATCAAACAAAGCTCCTCATTAGTACTTTTCAAGAAAAATCTTGATGATTGGATGGTAAATAGGAAATTCACCTCATCACTTCTGTGGCTCTGCACAGGAAAACAATTTTCTTAGGTGGCAAAAGCCAGGGTACCTTTTTGGCTGGGCTTGTATAGGCTCTAGAGCCGATAGCCTAGTACCTACCTATGAACCTATAAGGCAAAGACTGGAATTCAGTAACTGCAGATATTGAACAGAGGAAATTCCAAGCCTCTCTGTGCTGCAAAGATAAATACTGCAGTGGAACTTAACTTTCAATAATTTTTGACTTCCATTCTTTTTGTGACAGACACACTAAAAACATTCTGCTTAGTCAAACTTTGTAGCAGTCAGGCAGGGTCAGACTTGAAGTCAGCCAGAGACTTCAGATATCCAAATTTATTATCTTTATGTTCCAGTCATACTTGCCTGCTGTTTGCTAACAGATAATGAAAGGGCCCTGCAAAAGAACTGACATTGCTTTCTACACTCTGGAAAAGGAACCAATGACCGTGATGTTGCATCTTGCCAACTCTCGGACTAGAATAAAACACAGATCCAAGTGGAGTGTGCCAGCCAAGAGCAGTTAATCAGGTAACTGAAATTGACTTTGACCTATTAAAGCAGCCAGCACCCAAGTGCCAGGAAGTATTACCTGTTTGGTGGATCTTCCCAAACAAAGAGTGAGTGGACAGAGAATGCATTACTATTATGCTGTACCCACTGATGACCAAAAGACTAAGCCTGGACCCTTTAAATTTATTTTGACCACTTGGTATATTGCATGCCTTACGCCATACTGTCAGTAACTACTACAGTAATTTGATGTTTTTCTGATTTTCATGTTGTACAGCAGGTTTAAGTTTTATTAATTGATGCCAAATTGAAATTAAGTTAATCATTTATTTCTTATTTGCTAATAAGTTCTATTTTTATACAAAACAACTTGGTGCATGTTAGCTGTTTCAATTTTGGCTTGATTGCAAACTAGAACAATAGGATTTGGAAAGGGGGACAAGTAAGTGCTGAGACAGCTTTTTCTCATCCACTGACAAATGCATTGCTTTTAATATAAAGTACATTCCAGCCTAATTGCTCTGATGGCCTAGAAATAGTAAGGCTTTGTTAAGTTTTATTCTGGTGGCTGCCCAAAAAAAAAAAAAGCAATCACTAGAAAATGGAAATCAAAATCTAGACCAACTGTACTTGAAAGTATTGTATACAGGAACAGAGATGAAATAACTGAAGTGGGATCTTTAGAAAAATGGAAATTGTAAGAACGATACATGCTGAATAACGTTTTGCAGTAAGAATAAAGTTTAAGGGAAAGCAGGAATTGAGCAATTTATATAATGTTGGATTGATGACAATTTTTTAAAGCAAGTATATGATGTATGATGTTTGCAACTGTGAACATGTTAACATTGTTTTCTTTTATATAAATATATGTTTGCCCATGTCTTAAGTGATAATTCAATAAAGGTGTTATAAAAAGGTATCACAATGTGTACACAGAGGTGTGCACTTCACGGTACCTTTCTTTGATTCAACAACCACCCTTACATGGAGCTACAGGGTCCTTCAACAAAAAGACATGCAGAAGCAAGAAGGCCCAGCCCTGTACCTGAGCTGAATGCTAATAAGGCATTCTGGGTGAGGATGCATATGCTAATTAGGGATGTGCTCTCTAACAGGAATCACCTCTAGGAAGTATCTACACAACTGATCAACTGTGCAGATCAGCATGGGCATCTCCATTACACTGTGGTAGTGAATATGGCCAAAAGTCATATTCAGTTGCTGAACGTGAATGTGGTCAGGGGATCCACTAAACACCAGGGTTTACTTTTAAAGTGGTCTAACAGTATTGACAACAAACATTAGGAGTTTGGGGGGGAATACATTGGACAACAGGGATTCATTTTTAAAGTATCCCACAGGCACCTATTTTACTGTAAAGACCAGGGCGGGTGGGGAGATGCACTAGACACCAGGGTTTCACTGTTAAAGTGCTGTGCATTACCATCATTACTACAGGGATCAGGGGGTGGAGTGGTGTGGGGGGTACACCAGACATCTGAGAATACTCTTTAAGGTGTCCTAAGGTACAGAACATCATAACAGGGAATGGTGTTAAGACCACTGGAAACAGGGTTTGCACTCTAAAGTGCTTAATGGCACCAAATGGTGCCTTACCACACTGATATCATAAGGGTAGAAAGAACCACCATGGATGACTATAATTGCCATAAAGGACACCAACATCATGGTGAGGATTGGGGGAGGGGATACATAAGACAATCAGGGCATCAGGGCCTAACACATACATGCCATAATGGCATTGAAGTATTATGGAGGTGAGGAAAACCATAGGAGGGTAGATAGTCAGGGACTCTGGTGTGTCTATGTGTTCATGCTTCTGTACTGGTGTGTGTGTGTGTGTGTGTGTGTGTGTGTGTGTGTGTGTGTGTGTGAGACACAGAGTGAGACTTGGGGGGGGGGGAATGCCATCACCTACAACAGCAGCAGGTTACTACTGCAAATGCGTAGATCAGCCATGATCTGCAAGTCCCAGTAGTAACTTTATTCAACAAACATGCAAATTAGCCAATAATGAGGTCTTACTTTGTTGTGACTAGTATCTTTCTGAATCACAAATGGGCACATAATAGGACCAGGGAATTTCAAGCATGAGACATACGTTTTTTGCTAAGATTTTTAATCTATCTGCCATCTTCATTTGTTGATCTTTTCCCCTTTTGTCACCCTGCAGACTAATATTTCTGCTGTTTCCTTGTTAGTCACTTCCCTTTTATCATCTAAGGTGTAGGAGCTAGCTGCATTCAAATACCAGATCAAAGGTACTGACGAGTTAGAGGACATGATTTATTATTTCTAAGTATTTGTTTTACTTACATTCATTGAACGGGATGTCCCCCAGGGAAATCCCCATTTTCAGTGGAGTCATGGGCCAAATTTTTGAAAGCCCTTCCTTCTCTCTCTGAAAAAACACAGTAAACACCAACTCTTTTAAGGTACAAACAAGACAATAGTTAAAAGATACCTGGCTCCATACATGCACAACTCCTAGATGATAAATGTCTTGCCCCTTACTTTTTTCTATTTTTTCCAAGCACTATATCTGTAGTTATTGGTCCAACAATCTCCTCCTTGTCCTTTATCTCTCCCAAAACATTCTTTCTCACTTCTTTATATTAATTCACCATTTCCTCCTTTTCTTTCCTTCTACCTATTTCATTTTCAAAAGTGTTTCATTGATCTTTAGATGTTGCTGCTATAAATTAACGATACTCTGTTTAAATGTTGCATATTTGTTAATTATTTGTATACCTTTATTTACTATCTTCTTTATGTAATTTTTTTATGGAGCTTCTCTCCCTGGAAAAAGTTTCATAGCTCATTACATGAGGATGCCATTAATTAATGATACTTTGTTTAAATTGCATACATTTGTTGATTACTTCTACATTTCTGTTTAATATATTTTTATGCAATGTTGGAATTTTTCTGGAGACTTTCTCCCCGGACAGCTGTTGAAAAGGGGTAGCTTTCTGCCCAGTTGGAGTACACCGGTAAACAAATGTAATAAATAAGCTGTACAGAAACAGGGATTTTTAATTCTATCCTTACGTGGTTGAACTCCAAGGGATAGTGTACAATGGGTGTCACAGTAAGGGCATGTCTCCAGCTTCCAGAACTGATATTGCAGCACCCCTCCTGCTCACTTCAAAGTGAGCACCACCAAGGGTCCAAAGTCTCCAGACAGGATTCACAACATATGCTGCACTCTACTATGTGCTTTCTTCAACTTAAACTGAGGTTAGAGCACTATTTTGTCACTCCTCTCTTATCCCAGCTGGCTCATCCAGCATCTGGGAGGCAAACTAGTCTCAGGACATTTAGACCATAGTCAGAGTTTTATCCCTTTACCTCAAGGAATTGGCTAAAGCTTCTGAACCAGTAAGAACAAAAATACACATCAAGAATATAAAGTACATTAAGTTAAGATTCAAAGGTACAAAACTGGTCAGGGACCTCATCAAAGATTACTGGCCTCTCTCCACTTAGGTAATGACAATAAACCTTTTTTCCAAACCAGTAATCAACCCTATTTATAAACTTAATACTTTCCACTTCTCTGATTTCAAGCAGTAAGGAGTTCTATCTTTTTCCTATTCTATACTGTAAGTCTTTAGTTCAAATTCTTCTAAGGATCACCTCAATACTCATTAACAACTTATTTCTAGTGCATATGTCACACTGAAAATAATTAATCCCCAGCAGACACAATCCAGGACAGGATAAGACAAACTTTTAAAAATCTATAATTTATCACCCCTTAGGCAACTATAACAGAAAACAAATTAAGTCTTTTCAATCTATCTAAATGTGGAACATGCTTCTGAACCCTTTCAAGTCTAATTTATTTATCTTTTGTTGACTGGGTTAGTACCACTAGGCGTGTAGCCTCTTTTCAGGCGAGACCTGAGGTGGTATTTATACTGGGGGGGGGGGGGGGATTTGGCCAGGGCATTAGGGAACTTCACTTACTCTTTGTGACAGGTGCCATGGGATCTTTTATATCTACCTGAGCTACCACTAACTCAAGTAAATGGGACCTTGGCTAACATCTCATCAGAAGGATGACACAATCAGGAGTGCAGCTCCCCCTTTATGCTACACTGCAGTGCCTGTAATCTATCTGCCCTATGTATGGGGTGAGTGTGCTACCTGTAGCACCACTGACATAATATCATTCCTAGCATAAGCACAGAATCCTGAACTATATTCCAATATTGGTCATACAACTACTTTGTAAATATGAATCACTACCAATTCATCCCTAGATGAGAGCTTTCAAAATGTTCTTACAATTGAGTATATTTTTAATAATTTTATTCACATGTCCTTCAAGGCTAAAATGGTTATTAATTAAAACTCCTAGAGCATCATATTCTAAGCTTTTCCTAATAATACAACAATCCATACTACAAGGATAAACTATTTTTTTCCTACCCATGTGTAGCACCTTGCTCTTAAGTGCTTTAATCTGCAAACCATTTGAGCCCAACCATACTGTAAATCTAAATACAATTGTAATCCATGTTGATCCTTTACTGAAGTAATCAAACCTGCAATGTATGCGTCATCTGCAAATTTCCTAAGCCAACATTTATTGGAAAATGGAAATGTGGACATAAAAATGTGAAAAAGGTATGGGCCCAAAACAGAGCCTTGAGGTACTCCTCTAGATATTACAAAAACATGAATTACCACCCTACCTGTCCTTTTATATAACCAGTTCCCAATCAGTTTTGTATTCTCCAAAGCGGCAATAATTTGCTGATGAAGAATACAATAATAACAAAGGCTTTGGACAAATTCAGTTATATCACATTAACATGAAGATCCATAACCAAAGTCTCAACTACATCTGAATAAAAGCTAATCAAATTTGTTATGGCAGACATTCCTGAAGAGAAACCATGTTGAAAGATTTTATAAGCCATTTGCTCCAATAATTTCTGCATTACTACTCTCAAAATTCTCTCAGCGGTCTTCATAACACAACCAGTCAAGGCTGTAGGTTTTAATCTTTACATAGCAGGATAATAGAGGCACATTTACATTGAGTTGGTACAATTCCTAATTTCAGAGATAACTGAAATAGGGTTAAATTAAGATTTCAATAATACTTTCTTTAATAGAAAAATAAACAATGTATCTCATATCTGTACCCAATGCTGTATATTTTTTGACAAAGCCTTTGCTACTATCTCAGAAGTTATTTAAGCAGGAATTTTTTCCTAAGGCCACCCCCACGTTCCCCAAAATGTTTAGTAACGCTGTATCTCAACACATCTGGATCTCCCCTCTGTTTTCACTGATCAGAAAACTCCCATCTTGTTGCTTTGTCCAAAATATTTACAGAACCATTTTTTGCTGTTTTCAACATTATATTCCAAACTCAACTTATAATCACACTTAGCCTTCTAAATTTTCTACGATCTCAGGCCACTCTTATAAGAAATCTTCCTAATTTCAGATGGAGTTTGCCTTATTTTTTTCTCAGTAGTTCTTTTTCCCTCAAATAGTTCCCTATTTTAGAATTAAACCAAGAAAGAAGCACTATTCACCTTTGATGTTCTGGTCACTTTTCTTGTAGGAACAAACCTCCAAGCGAGATATTTATTATCTTATAACATTTAATTCAAATCTTTTACTGATAAACTACCAAACCTCATCTGTCTATTTCCAATTGCTAATAAAATCATTTACAGATAACAAAATCAGCTTTGCAGTAGATTTTACACCAAAACAAAATAAGCCTTCGTAATGGATATTTCCATCTAAAATAACATTTAACTATATAATAAGTCAGAGGCACCTATATGATTTAAAACAACATCATCCCTAACATTAACCTCAAAATGTTAGAATAATATGCAAAACAATGTTGCACCTTGTTCATAGGTTCAGAGGTAAGTACTATGCTAGCTGCCCTTGTGGGCCATTTTAAGCATACACAGTTTCCCTTTTTGTGTTTGAAATAACCCATCCTATTTCGATATAGATTGCCCTTGTCCATCCCATGGTTGAGAATGATATATTACCCCTAATGAGAATTAATGGGATCATACCATAGATAATTTGGGGGAACCATGCATGGGATAAAACATTTAGGAGCTGCATCTGTCCATTAGTAGTACATGAGGCAGTCCTGAGGTAAATTTTCTGTTTCCTATCCATGTTGACTTATATACTTGTTGGAATGCCCCAAGCTTCATGATCAGAGACAAAAATTTGTTATCCATAATACCACTACCCCTCATGCAATTCAGTTGATACTAAAATTTAAATCCCCCTCCCACCTAAGAATGAAATGAGTCCCTAAAACTGATCTTTTCAATTCATTAATTCATAGATCAAAATTTCCCTTTCTTTGTGGTGGAGTCCATAAAAACTTTGAGTAAGCAGTGTTTTACTTTTACCACAAAGACTTGTAGTTAATATGTCACAACACTCACTACTGTATACAATCTGAATACCTACAATTTACTTAGTATAAACTGAGACCCCTCCATCCTTGGCATCATTCTGAAAATTAAGAAATCCCTGGATTCCTGGAAAAATGTAAAGGCATAAACCTATCATTATACCATGTTTCAGTTGTTATATACACCTCCAACTTCTTTAGATGTAGCAATAAATACTAATTATTTAGACTATTAACATTAAGAACCAAAAGGACTGCATTATCAGTGACATTTTGTTCTACTTTTCTTAGAAGGATATCAATTCTACTTCTAAAAAAAAATCATTAATTATTTTACCCAATTTGTGGTAAAAAATCATATTCACAGACTGACTCAGGTGAAGCCCATCTTTTGCATACATTCCCTCAAATAAATGTGATAATTGCTAGAACTGGACGTCAATATCCTAAATATACTATTTAGGGAGCTGGCCTCAGCCCTTATTTCCAATTGCACCTCACAGAAATATATCCATGAAACAATCCTTAACATAGATTTAGATCAATACTCTATCTCAGGGACCTTATTTATTACTGACTCAGAATAAATTTTCCCACATCATTATTACATCCACCTACAACAATGGCAGAAAAAATATTTTACTTTGGATCACTCTAATACAGCATTTAACGTCCAGCATTTTTGCTCCACGGAGGTATGTAATGGATATCCCATACTTATTAATTTATGGAAGACCTTTCTTTATTCCTCTCAATACAGTCACCTATAACCAAAACAGACCCACTAACATTACAACCTGGAGCATTATAATCATTTTGTTGAGTATATAATAAATTCTAATCATCAGCTATATGAAGAACATCCTGAAATAATAGCTAGCATATAATATGACCTCAAGACCCCAAACAACAGTATACATCTTATGCATACAATAAATGCCAATTTGATACCATAGTAGCTGCAAAACGTATTTAATAACATATAGGCAAAATCTACACCTAAGTGTCATATAAAAGAAAGTGAGAAAACACTGCCTTCCCACATGACAGTGGTCAGCAGCTGAAAAAGAGAGTAATAAAACTGCACAAAATTTGAAGGATATTCATTTAATATGACAACAGGCAAAGCTGCCTTTAGAAGAGTGGGATTTAGGAAATGAGTTCTGTTGTGTGCACAACTGTTCCATTATTCCACGCAAGTGTTGTGTGTGAAAGACTTGCAACATGCCTCTAACAAGGTTCTGAACATCACTGCCTTGCCAATGTACAATGCATTTAAATTCTTCGCTTTGCTGGCTGACCATCTAAAACCAAACATACAAACACGATTATATCATTGCCACTGTACATGGAAATCTTACCTCTACATCAGTAACCCTACTTCTACCATGCAGTCCAAAGTGCAAGCCCTGACTAGGTATGCAGGCATTTAAAGTAGAACCATTGTGATCCAGACTTGAAAGTAGATTTACAACCTCAGATCTACCATATTCCTGCCTAGATCTGCTGAGCCCCTTATGGCAATACAGGTAGCAACCTGCACAATAGATACAAAAGTAGTCTGTTGGTACTACATCAGTAAGCATATGAATAGTGCTGCCATAACAGTCCAAAATACTTAACATTAAAATGATAGTATGTGGGAAGGACTGAATAAGACATAATGGAAATACCTACCTCGTCTTGTGGCCTCCCATGCTGTGAACATGCCACAATGATAAAGATAATTCCTAGCAAGACTCCGAATGCCATGATGACAAATGGGACAGCAGTCAGTAAGCTGGTCAGGAGCAAGACAGATTTTAATTTCTTAGCAGATTCATCATCGATGAGGACACTCTGTTAAAAATATAACTTCATAATTAGATGTCTAAAACAAAATTTTATAATGGACAAAACACTTCACTATATAAAGCATGTATTAAACTTTGAATAAAGCAAAACTGTCTTCAATAATAAAATAAAGCAAATATCAGTGGTGCAATAGGCAGCACACTCACCTTTCATGCACAAGGCTGTGGGTTCTACTCCCACACTAAGAAGACTGATTACTGACATTGCAGTGGAGCATAAGGGTGTGTGTGTGTGTCGTCTTTCAGATGACATGTTAAACCAAGGCCACATCTGATTGAGTTGGTGGATGTAAAAGATCCCATGGGGCACCTATCGAAAAGAGTAAGGGTCCTTTATTTATTTACATCTTTTTACATTCTATACATCATATATGTGCATGTGTGTGTGTGTGTGTGTGTGTGTGTGTGTGTGTGTGTGTGTGTGTGTGTGTATATATATATATATATATATATATATATATATATATATATATATATATAAACACACACACACACATACATACATATATATATATATATATATATATATATATATATATATATAGATACACTAGAGAATCTCTAAATACGGAAATGTCGAATTTCAGTACTTCAAGACTAAATACACAAAAGTGCAGTTACGCGAAACGGCAGTATGTCGAATGCAGAAGTGTCAAATCCATTATCGTGGTGTCGCATTTGTGATGTGCGGTGTGGTTTGTGGATTTATCTGGGGTTTCAGGTAAGTGGAGTTTGTGTAAGTATATTGGTTAGGGAGTTTAGTGTGTGTGAATGTGTGCAGTGGTGTTTTCTGTGTGTTTAGTGCGACCTTGGAGTGTGGGGGGCACACGGGGGGTGCAGCAGGGGCTTGCCCCCCTGCTTATAGGTAGGGTAGGTGTGTGTGTTTTGTTTTAGTGTAGTTAGGTAGGTGTATGTGTGTATCAGTATGGTCGCGTTTGTGCTACTCACGGTTTTGGTTGTTTGAGTTCTCGACTATTCAGTCTCAAAATACTGAAATTCGACATTTCAGTATTTCGAGATTGTCTAGTGAATATATATATATATATATATATATATATATATATATATATATATGTATAGTTTTCACTTCATAACACTGAAATATCACAATGCTGAAATTCAGAACACAAATCAAAATCCTGAAAACTCAAAATACGGAAACTCAAAATACTGAAAACACACAGCATACATATACTGAGTTTAAACAAGATAAATCATATTACTTTCCACCAAGTATAAGTAGGAGGCAAGCCCCTCATTCTTCACACTTCCCTGGGTTCCCAGGCTAACAGAAACTATATTTACAGTCTTCACCTCTGGGCAGAAACCAAAGCAATAAAGGACATTTATGCAAGCAAATTCTGACCATTAACTCTGGACTTAAAACAATAGGCAGGACGCCTCACTCTAGAGTTATTGGCTCCGAGTTTTAACATCAAAGGGTCACAACATGCTTTACTTGGTCAGTAGAGTGCACTGTTACATTTTTCCAGTTCCACATGTAACACTATTTTTACCATTTAAGACAAGCCTGTGATTTACATTAATATTTACAGATGACAGAATTATGTCCAAAATTCTATCTGGCTAGGCTGGCAGCCTTCACCTACCTTCAACCCAATCCTCACAGTGATTTTCCTTATTTTTGGCTAAACTTTTTTATAATGTTTATTGATATCATGGTTCAACCAGTGAAGCTTGTTTTTAGGGTTTGCCATGTGCTTGTTTCTACTTGGCACAACTGCTTCTACGCAGTTGTTTACAAGCTGATATAAACTAGCTGTGTATGCTTTTGTTGAAACTTGCCAGGGTATCACTTAGACGTAGAAAGTTGCATTGGAGAAATTTCTTAAAGTTCCATAGACAGAGATCACTGATTTTAGTTTTATTTCCAGAGAGACTGCTTTGTGGTCAGACCTGACAAGCAAAGATGTTGCACAAGGGATGAAGCATAATTTCTCCATATTTGTGAGGACAAATTCAAGGATGTTGATTCCGCGTAGTGGGTACTTTGACTAGCTGGTTTAGAGCATTTATGCTAACAAAGTCCAGGAATCTCTGGGCTTCCATGCTAATGGTGGTAATATGTTTCCCAGTTTATAAATGGGTAGCTGAAGTCACTCAGGATTATGGTTTGAGGTTTAATGCTGAGCGACTCCAGTTCAAGTAAGTAGGTGCTGTGGCATTCCTGGGTCATACAGGGCTTTCTGTAACTAAACTATGGTAGTGTACTTTGCTGATGGTGAGAGCTTAACATGAGGAAACTCAAGGGCATCATGCTGCTTTACCAGCCTTGATGCAAGTCTCTTCTGGATTAAAACAGAGACACCTTCACATTTTTCCACGCTTGATTAGTAGCTGGTTTGAATATGTCGAATGAAACAAACCAAGCAATGCTGATACTGAACAAGTGTTTAAAAAAACAAAGCTTTCTGATTCAGACTGTTTCTTTAAAACTTGTACTACGGTATAAACAAATGTGTTTGAAATAGAATTCTGTGCTTCTGCAACTATTGATTGTTTAATTGAATAATTAATGGCTGTGTGATTTTTGATAGTATATAAAAATGGTTAGTATGTGTTAGTATTTTATACACTGATGAAGGGTTTGCTTGACCTCTAAGCTTTGTTTTATTAAACACTTGTTCAGTATTAGCATTGCTTTGTTTGTTTCATACTGCATCCAGTCTTGGTTTTATTAACTAAGCTTTGTTCTGCAACTGTATGGCTTTTTGAGAATTTAATATGTCAAAGGTATTACAGCTCTGCACAGCTGGAGTAATCTCAGCAAGCAATAATGCTCAACAGGGTGTGTGTATTACTGTGTAAATAATGCATGTCCAGAGGTCCGCTGAGGGAGCTACACCCTGGAAGGGTATTTGTGCTTTTTTTTTTTTTTTTTAACCATGTGTGTGTGTGTGTGTGTGTGTGTGTATACACACACACATATATATATATATAGACAAGGGAGCCCACAGGATTTTTTGCAGGGGGGGGGGTGCAAACCCAGAGCCCCACCCACATAGCTCACCCCGCCCCCTGTCAACACAGCCCCGCCCAAGTCCACCCACCCAAGCCCCGCCCACACAGCCATTCCAGTGTCCCATTACTTGGCTATTTCTCCCCATTTACTGTAGACACTGTTCAAATCTGTGTGCATACTGTTTTATGCTTTAGTTCTACAATGATTACAGGCAGTTGGATTTAATTTACAACTTTTATTTCAGACATTATAGCCCAAACACTGAGACATTTACTAAACCTAAACAAAGCAATAGTCTTACAATGAAAACAGACTTGGCATTAAAGCTTCTCTACTTTTGAAACTCACATTCAATGAAACAGCATTGAAACCCACATTCAAAGAAAATGCATCTGGCCAGTGGCAGGTTATTTACCTTTGAACTGTTTTCAAGGAATAGGCTCCTTGCAAACCGTTAGGGCCATGCAAAAGTTATTTGATTTACCTGATTGTATTAATTATAATATATAATTGAATTATATCCCTTGTATTATACAGCAACACTTGTTTGAGTGTCTGCAAGTAAAAGTAATCTGAATAATTCCACATTAAAGATATCTGAAACTAATGAAGATGTTGTTGCTAGAAAACTGTATATTTCAGTGTTTCATCTACAAATTCAGTGCCTGCTGCCGTCAAATAATAAATTGCCTATGTTAAATTAAAAAAATGGTAAGCTGGTATATTGCAATAGAAAATGGATGACAAGCTGAAACAGGTTCATAGTTATTAGGCATCTCATCCAAAGGAGGACATCCTGAGGACTGCAGCATACAAATTTATATGGTGTAGGAATAGAACCTCAAGCCTTTACATTAAGATGCAAGTATTCTACTTGTGGTGCTACTAACATAGCTTTAAAACTTTATACCACAATAGAGATACCATTTGCTAAACAGAACAGTTGCACATTGTAAATAGACTTGGCATGAGCAGCAGTGAACTTCACTTCCCTTAAAACTCACAGTTCCTTGAAAATTCACTTGAAAATAAATTCCACCTGCTAACTCTAACTTGGGCATTTCACTTTCTCTCTCTTACAAACATACCACACCCCTCAAGGCCTCACCCTTAGTGCAAGAAATCTTGACAAAGCCTAAAATAAATAGGGACAGATTATAAATATGGCTCTCAGAAACTTAGAAAATTGCAAGAGTAACAGGATTTGTGTTAGTATGCATTTTTCTAAATGACATGACATCTAAAACTGAAATGTCTCATTATTTAGCAATTTCAATCCTTTTTAAGAGGAATATGGGGCAAAAATCTGGACAGCTGAGGGGTATGCTACCTCCCTCTTATACACACACCAAATAATTCTGGTCAGACTTGAATTAGTTCTGGGAAGGTTGCACTGAACGGCACCGTGCTTGATCTGAAGTGGGTGAAATCCTGGTAGCTAGTGATTGCAGCTCAGCAATGTGGAGCATTAAAGCATTTTTAGCAGAGCATTGTTTCATCACTACCTATTGTGTTTGCACATAAGCTGTAATTATTTCAAACATTTGCCTTTTTTTGATTACTACAGAGTACATTTACCCACCAGAGCTATTGTGTTTTGACTTCAGTGTGGAGCTAGTTGTTGCAGGGCTTGGCTTTTAAGTAAGGTAGCAATGCTTATTTACCATATACCATTAAAGCCACCCAACTACAAGTGTACTAACACACAGACACTGCTATAAGACACTGGTCTCCAATAAAATGTAATGAGCTTCTGAAAATACTGTAATCCTGTCCTTTTATTACAAATACTGTGATATGCATTTCAATACCCAAGGCTTATACATTATCTAGCTATGTAAATATTCTCTGCATGGCAACAACGAAAAGGATTTCAATGCTGGTAATTCTTTAACAATATGCTTACTAAAGCTTACTTGCATCTTACAATGTCTGACAAGCTTACTAAAGCTTACTTGCATCTTACAATCTCCGACACGCTTACATGATGTTCATTAAACCATGGCTACTTAAACAGAACAGGGCACTGTGACAGCATGCAGTTCCTGAATAATAAGAAGCATAAATCAACAGTATAAAAATCTGATAGAAAACCAGAACATTTTACAAAATCAAGGACAGATGAAAAGCCACAGTTGTATTTGTGATCTACCTTGGATGGGGGAATACCCTGCACACTTACACTGCATAACTGCTCCTTGCCTTCCTTGGACACATTCCGAGCCACTACAATGGGGGCTGGGATGCAATAAGTATGTCATAATTTGAAATGTCTCTGGCTGACAGTGATGGCTCTGACACTCCTACCTCTCAGCTTCAGAGCAAGAAATCTGGACAAAGCCATACATAGAAGTGGGACACAGGCCCAAAAATAAGGCCAATTTTTAAATATTGCTCTTATTAACTTAAATACAACAGGTAGATCTTGCATTAGTACAAATATTCTGAAGGGTATAAAATCTGAAACTCAAATGTCTGCCATTATTTTCTAACTTCAATCTTTAATGACTGCCACTAATTTGCCAGAAAACCACAATTTTATGAAAAACAGACCAAAATGTGATGCAAAAATACCTGTCAAAAAAGGGACACCTTTTTAATATTAACAGTTAACTTGAAGCAGCTAACAAAATAAGAGCATCCACATGCATTTCTGAAATAAAGGTAATCTATAACTGATCATTACAGTTATAATTGTAAACCCTCCACATTTTCTTCCAAAATTGTAATTTTGGAGGAGGGATTATTAGGGAAGAGCAACATTTTGAGCCAGAATTGGGGACAATTGAGATGTTTGGATATTCCTAATCTACAAAGTGATTTGCACGTACCTCTCAACCTCTTAATGCAGGAAATCTGAACAAGGCCAAATATATTGGGGAACATACAAACACTACTAAAAATTGCTCTTGTATAAACTTAAAGAGTCTTGCATTAGCATGCATTTTTCTGAAGGTTATGACATCTGAAACTCAATGTCTGTCATTTAATGGCTTCATTCCTAAATGATTTGCTAGAAAACCACAAATTTTATGAGGAACAAACCAAAAATAAGCAGCAAATATTTATTAATTCTGCAAAGATATGGACAACTGAGAGGTATAGTTCAACCGGGGCTGTCTGAGTTTGCTATCTCCCCTCACAAAATCATGGTCAAATGGAGCCCCCCCCCCCCCCCTGCAGCCATTCCAATGTCCCATTCCTTGGTTATTTTGCCCCATTTACCATAAACACTAATGTGCATACTGCTTTACTTCTGCGATGATTTAGGATTTCATTTGAAAGTTTTACTTTGCATTTTACAGCACAAACCCTAATACATATCTGTTAAAGCAATGCAGTCTCACAATGAAAATAGACTAACATTAAAACTTCTCTGCCCTTGAAACTCATGCACTGAAACAGCACTGAAACCCACTTTCAGAGAAAATACATTTTACCAATGGCAAATATTAACTCTGGGCTGTCTTCAAAATCATAGGCCCCTCGAACATAACATACACATGCTGTTTGATACACCTTCCTGACTGTATTACATTATATTCCTTGTACAATACAGTACAGTTGTTAAAGGGCATTTTAAAATTTATTGTTTTGAAAATTTTTCCAGTAAACAATGAAACAAAAAGCATCCACCAATGACAAAACTGCCCAATTCAGAACATTTCCATCATAAAAAGTCTACTCAAGTCCACCAGTATCAGTAAAAAATATACACAATCTCTGTAGTAAAATCCACATTGAAGAAATTTGTAACTAATAAAGAGGTTGCTGCTAGCAAACACTTTATATGTCATTGTTTAATCTACAAATAAACTGCCTGTTACCCTTGAAGAATAAATTGCCTTTGTTGCATGCAATAAAAAAATGAAAAGCTAGTGATACCGCAATAGAGAATGGATAGCAAACTATTAACAGGTTCATAGTTACTAGGCATCTTTGCCAAAAGGACTGCAGCATCCACCCCTCTTTACAACACAATACAGCTTCAGCAATGCATTTACCTACTGTGGGAGTAGAACCCACAGCCTTCAGCATCTAAAGCAAGTACACTATCTGTTGTGCTATTAACAATGCAAGCAGACTAAACATAAGCAGCACTAAACTTTTGCTCCCCTGCAGCTCTCAGCTCCTTGTAAAATCTACTCGACACTCAGCTGTATCTCTGAACTTTGCAGCACAAGAAATCTGGAAAAAGCCGAAATTTATTGGGGGGGGGGGACAAAAGGCCAAAAACCAGGGACACATTTTAAACATTGCTTGTATAATGTTTGAAAGTTGCTAGAATAAAATGCTGCGTTACCACCATACATTTCACTGCCACATCTTGAACCCAGGGGACCCCGTGCAAAACAGTCAAAGCAACATACCACTATGCCAAATCAGCTGTTTTGTGAAAGAGGAAGACTGAAACTTTACCATTTAGTGAATTCAGTTCTCACCATAGCACAGCTGTCAACCTCTTGGCACAAAAGACCTGAAAAAAGCCAATAATGGGTGACTACAACCACCAAACATTCAGTGAA